>NW_009721358.1:0-21021 GCF_000703405.1 Apaloderma vittatum
TGAAATCCATCCCTCTAAGCTGCCTTATATTGCTAGTCCTCCAGAGGCTTAAGACTAGTACTGCCTCACGTGCTTTTGCAAAGCTTTCTTGAGCTTAGTCCTGGCTTTTGAAACCAGAGGGTGACTGTGTCCTCCCAGGCAGCTTTCCTTTGGCCCCTTCTGCCTTGGCACTGGTGGCAGTCAGCAGATGTTACCTGCAAACATTCCAGCTTTGTCCAGTCGTCTCGAGTGCAGCTTCATCACTTGGGAAAAGTGTAAGTGGGAACGGCATGGCGCAGTTTTTATCATGCTGTAAGGTAATCTGACAGGGCTGTGCCCCTTAGGGCGAACTGCTTTGAGCCTGTGAACGTGATCAAATGGAACGTGCTCAAATTTGCCCTTGAAAAGAAGCAGCGCTGAAAAGCTGGGATTATTCCCGTGGTGGGATCTGTGTATCACATGAAGAAGAAATAGGTCTTGTAGATTTAAGGACAGGTTAAGTCAGTTCTGTGTTGAGCTACATCCTGAGTAAGACTTGGAGTAGAGGAGTGCTGTTAATGAACGGAGGGAGATGTCTTAGGGTGGATTTGGGCAGAGCAGACACAGTAGCTTTGTTGTGGCATGGGTCTGGAGTAGGCGTTAGGTGCTGCACGTGTGCTGGAGCAGCATTTGCAAGGAGAGAGAGAGGCTCCTGGATCATACCTACTCTGCATGTTTATCCTGTCCCTTTTGTATTTCTGTTCTGACTGAACTTGCTGCTCTAAAATGCACAAAGTCCTACTGCACAGCAGCAGCTCACTATTAATTGTGTGCTTTGTTGCCTCTTAACTATCTGACGATTTTATTTTATTTTTTCTCCTCACCCCACTCCCCCTAAATCCAGCAGTCATGGGGTGGGAGTTTTATTGCATGGTAATTACAGAGGTTTGAGCATGTGGGAGGTGGCCAGCGGGTCCACTGCAGCCATTTGGCCGGCTTCACCACTTGCAGCTCTTGCCCAGTTCCCCCATCCAGCAGCACACTTGCTGTCTAATAGATGCTGCCAACTGTACCTGTGGTTATAAGTGGCAGGGTGCTAAATGCTTGATGCTGCGTGAGCTGTTCAACAAATGAAGCTCATAAAATAGCAGGAGGCAGGTATGATTCCTCCTCCCAGTACTGTACGTAAGGCAAATGTCTGTTTGCAGAGTTCAGCGTTCTCTTAAAAAGTGTCAGGCTCAGTATTTCTTCAGGGGAAGCTGTGCTAGGATAGAACCAGTCTAAGGGACATCTCAGGTTCTTGAGTCTGAGAGAGGGAAGGAGAAAAATAACCCCAGGCAGCCAACATTGGCAAGTGCAGTGATTGGAGCAGGAGGGGGTGTGGGCAACGCATAGTTGGGAAATACCAAAATATGGACCCTGTGTGTGACTCAACACTCATGATGATCAAAACAACCAACCACCACCTAAATAAGAAGAGATGTGCTGTGGCAGGCAGGCCTTTCTGACATGAAGCAGGGTGGCAAATTCAGAGCTTCATTCATTGTTTGGGATCTGTATTCAACACACTGGGGCTTAATGGGGAGAGAGCCTGCTGGAGGAATCCAGAGCTGCTGAGGTACAGGGATATAGGCCATACCTTGGAGACCCTGGCTTGACAGAACTGAAATGTTTGGTGTTTTTTTTAAAAGGAAAAAATTGTAATGGTAAGCTGTCAGTGCCGTTCAGTGAAGTGATTATCATCTATGTTTATCATTATGTGACCAAGTGAATCTTGCCTGGTCCTGGTCTTGATGGCCATGGCAATGAGTCTTCTGAATGATCCTCATCCCCAAGACAAGCAGGAGCCGAATGGGTCTGTCCTTCCAAGGGGAAAGAGAGCAGTGTTATGTTAGTCTATCTTTCTCCTGTGGTGTGGGGAGATCTGCCTGTCCATCCATTTCACTTGTCATAACACTAGGTGGTTTTGAACTTTATTGGGCATCTCTGCTGGAGGAGGAACAATGTCAGATTCTGTAGGCTCTGCATCTTTCCTTCTTGCGAAAACAGGTCCCAGTAGTGACTGTGGCTGAAAGGTGAATAACCATTTCTAAACTCTTCTCCGCTCCTTCTTTTTGAAGTGCTGCCATAAGGTGTAGTTAATCTTGACTCATTGTTTCTGATGCTGTTCAGCCTCCTTTGTAGGCAGCGATAATGACACGGATACAGTAGTTTGGGGTGGTCAGGGTGAGAGGGTGGGGAAAAGAGTGGGAACTGTGTACCATTGCTCTGTGCTTTCCATGGTGGTTTTCTGCTATAATAAAAGAAGAAATGGTCTGGACTTTGACTGCGTCTTTGCTACTTTTATTTTTCACCGCAAATGACTGGGATTTTTTTAAGGGAGACCGTGCAACACAACAGCATATGCGTGAGTTGGAGTGGAAGAAGAGCGTGTGCTGTTTGGGTGTTAGCTTTGCTGTGGTTTTGTGGATCGTGCTCTGATGTCCTGCATACCCCTGCTTCGGAAATCCTATGGCAAAGTGTCCTTGGACTGGCGTTAGAAATCTGCGAGATTGTCTAGGGATCCTTTCAGAGGCATGACTGTTTCCAGAGTTTTCACAGTTAATTTCTCATTTTATTAAGTCTGCCAGTCCCATAGCTAAGTGCTCTTTGTGCTGTCCTGTCTGTGTAGCTGCCCTACTGCTTAAAGGTGCCAACAGAGGTGAAATCTTTCCTTCCCTCTTCTCCCACCATGAGCCCTTCTGAATTTCCTTGATTTGTTTCTCTGTCCTTTATGGCCTGTTATGATAATTTCTGCTCTCCAAACTCCCTGCAGAGAGGCAAGAGATCCAGCTCCAGCCAAGCTCTGCAACAGATCTTTTTTAAATTTTTTTGGCCAACATTGATTCATTCAGGCCAAGTATGATTTGTCTATCTTTAGGTATGTGTTGGAGACATCCTCGGAAACAGATGATGCATAGCGCGTGTCTGTAATGCCATAAAACGTCTGTCAGCCAGAACTAACAGCATGGTCCTTGGTGGAGTCTTACGTTGGAAGTTGGACTGAGGATGGATCTCCAGCTCTTGCAACTTGAACAGCAGTCTATCTTGTGGAGAAGTCTGGCAAAGAAGAAAATAATTACCCTGCTATTCTTCATAGATCTCTGTATTTTTCAGATGTAGCACATTACCATGTGAACAGATGCACTGTGAGCTCTCTTCAGTTCTTCCCAAAACAGCAGTTTCAGCATTACCCAGCCACGAAACACTTGATACCTATTCCCTGGGGTAAAACAGAATCCTTTCCATAGTGATCTACCTGGGCAAAGGCTTGTCCTTTTGTTTAGGTGTGAAGTTTAAAGAGACAGCTCTTTGAAGTCTAAGAAGATACCATAGGCACTGCTTGCTTTGATTTCATATGGGTTTTGTTAGGTCTTGAAACACTTTGAATGAAAGGGAAGTTAGGGCTGGAAAAAGAAGTTGCCTGAAGTGCCATGGACTTTTTTTTTTTTAATTCATTACTATTTTTAATTATTATTCTTTTCTCCTTCTGTCTTGTGGGAAGCAGCTTTTTATGCTTGGTTATAGTCTTTTCTCTCTTTGATTCATAATCCATGCTGCCTGTCTATGAGGAGGATAAAGCTGTGAGGTTTAACAGTGGGAAGCAAACTCTGCTTTGGTTTCTGGTTAGGAAGAGCCCTTCTGGAATCACTTCAGGCCCAAGTGTTTTAACTGAGAGCAGGGTCCTCTTTAGCTGGTTCGGGGTTGCGTTGGATGATACTTTTCAAAGGCAAGAGCTGCTGCATAAAACCTGCCACATCCCTGCCTTGCTGACCAGGCTCAGGAAGCAGCAGAGCAGCTCTGCTCATACCTGGGAGTGCAAAGTGTTGCACCTGCATTGGTTGCAGTGGCTGTGCGGCGAGCTTAGTGCCTCTTCCCGTGTCCTATCCTGTTCCCAGTGCTTTTAATTCCGCTGCCTCCATGTCTTTGTCTGTACAAGTGCTGAGTGCCTTGGCTGCCTTGGCAGGCTGAGTGTTTTTTGTTTTTTTTTGTTTGATTCATTGGTTTTTTCCTTGTTCAACAGTATATGATGCTTTGCAGAAGCCTCTGCAGTAAGACTAGGTACCTTAAATTTCTCGTTATAAAGTGTGTTATTTTTTTTAAAACAGCGTTTGGAAGAAAGTGCCTTTTCTTCTGAATCTGTATTAAGGCTCTTTGTTTCATGAGTGAATGCTGAATTTTGGAGTAGAAATTAGATCTGTTTGAACTAGTTTTTTGTTTCTATTTGCTGAACTTCTTTGTAGGTAACTTGACTGAAAAAAGGAAATTAAAAGGTTTTTTGTTGCTTTTTTTCTCCTTGTTTCTTTCCAAGGACTTGATCTAAGTTCAAACTTGCCATGCTTATCCTTAAGAAACTTTAAGAGCCCCGCAGTGAAACCTGTATTATGTGTGGTGCTGCTGGGGATGAAGTAAACTTTACATTCAGTTGTTTGGTTAGCCATTTAGAAATGGAAAATACTGATCACAAAGCTAACCTTAGTGAATATTGTTGCTTTTATTGTCACATAGATCATTAAGTTTTGTGGATAGTTGTTGAGACGAGTTATTTCCATTGTGCCAAATGTAAGTAGAATTTTTGCTTCTGTCTTCCTCATGCCCTTCACACAAAAATAATTGATTTTCAGCCATTTTCATGTGTTATTTGACAGTGAGAACTTGAATCAGTCCCATATGCTGTCAACCATAATGAAGGAATTGGTAAGGCATTAAAACTTACAGTGATCTTTTTAAAAATTAAAGAAAGTTACATCAACATCAGACTTGGAGGAAGATTCCCCCTTGCTTACCTTGTCGCCTCTCCTGTTAATCGCATCTCCAGCCCTGTGTTTTCAGTTAGTTTCCTTACTATTCACGAGAAACTTTAAGATCAGTGTCTCTGTAGCCTTTGCAAAACATAGATGACAACTTATTCAGGCTGGGACTCTCTCCAGCATACTTTTCAATGTCATTTTAAGGTCTCTCTGTCCCTCACCGATAGTGCAAAGCCGGGAATTACAGCCCAGTGAGTTCCTTCGGCAACCTCTCCAGAGTAATCCCTGAAAATCCTAGGTCTGTGGATGGTAATTCTATTAGCTGTTCAGCAAGCTGAGTCTGGAAGAATGCAGCTGGTGTGCAGGAATGTGGGAAGTTCCCCATCTCTGCCTTTAATCCTGCTGTTAGAGGGGAAAAAAGTTAGAGGCTAATGTGATTAGCTCTAATCCCATTCTTACTTAGTTTTAAAAAAGTGTCTGATTCCTAAATTGCAAGCTAGTTCTGTGAAGTGCTTCTGTGGAGGGGATGGGGAATTATTTTGGTAGTCAGCTTATTTGTCTTTGAAAAAAACCCACCGGAAGCAAGAGAAAAAGAAACTCCGTTAGCCAGCAATGACTTTCCAGTTTTTGTTGTGCAGCATAATTTACAAATCTGAAACCAGGAGCATGTAAATGGAAACACAAAATGAACATAATCCTTTTGGGTATCTAGGTATATGTATAAACACAGGCACACACGTGTACGCTGCAAATTGCTCTTCAGGGCTTTGTAGGCCCAAAGGTTTACCTTGGGATCTTGCTTTTTGCTGATATGTTGCTGCTGCTGCTGCAGCTGGTGCTGTGGTTGGTTTGATGTGGACCGGGGCAGAGCTGCCTCGAAAAAAAGCTACAGCTTCTACCTGAAGTCAATGATCTGGGGACTTATTTTTTTTTTTTTCCCTCATTGAGACACTTGTTTTTCGTTTTAGTGTGAGGGGAATGACAACACAAACTTCTGTGGAAGCGTCAGCATGAAGTGTTAGAAATGCTGTTGGCTGCCGGAGGGAGGTGGAGGCAGGACCCTCCATGATGGGGGCAAAACACACCTCGGCCTGTTCCTGCGCATGAACACAAACCACGCTCTGCTTCAGGGACAAAGGGCGTCCGTCGTCTTCTGATGTGAAAAGCAAAGTGCAACCTGAGATCAAGGTCTTTCAATGCCATCGTTTGCTCATGGCAGATTAGTTGTGTTCAAAGGTTTGGTGCTCCCCGCGGCCCCTCTTTGGGGATGAGGGAGCGTTGCCCTCGCAGGCTTGGACTGTTTTCTGTTTCTAGGGAAGAGTGAGGGAGAGGGCAGAAAAATACCTCGTTCATATTTTGTTTGTTTGGTGGAAAAATTGGAAATGAGCGTGTCTGCCCAAACCCTCTGGAGTGAACGGTTCTGGAGAGGGATCAGGTCTGAGGACTGAACTTGTTGCTTTTTTGTTCGAGCAGCAAATTTGAGATACTGTGGTTCAGAGAAATTGTGTGAATTGAGGCTTTCACTTGTCTTTCCGTCAGGTTTTCCCCTCCTCTTGCGCCCTTTCTTGCTGGTGTGGCCCTGGGGGCATCAGGACCTTGGGCAGGGAGGTTCCACTGGCAGGGGGCCCCCCCCGCCCCCCGGTGCCCCCAGAGTCCCCGGGAAGGGAGGGAGAGCCTGGGTGCTGCTGGAAGGATGTGTTACGGCCCAGCCTAAGCTGTAACACAGCGTTTTAAGTCAGCTCCCCAAAGGGTTGCAAGACAGGAGCAAATTCACTGAAAAGGAGTGTTATTTAGTTTTGTCTCCTGTGTCGAGCTGGCCTCAGGCATCAGTCCTCTCACGGTAGTACAAATGCTTGAGAAAGGCGGGAGAGACGATGCTGTAGCAATAAAATGTTGCAATGCTAATCGCATAAATTTATAGACTTAGTCAAACTAGTATTTGAGAGGTTGTGTGGGACTGCTTTGTTTACAAATAAAAACTATCACTCAGTTTAATTACAGTGTAAGGCACACTGCCTCTCTTGCACTTGTTTACAGTCCTGACGTTTTGGTTTGTGGTATAGCTACTTTGCTACCTCACAGCTTTCTCTAAGGCCAGAAAACTTCTTTAGGCTATCAAATAAATGAGTGCCTTTAAAACAAGAACAAAACCTCCTCCCACTATCAAATAATTGAAGGGGAAATTTTTGTTCTTCTTTCCCCTTTGAAATTGTATCATGCTCCCTAGAGAACTTGGAAACACCGGATGACTAACTTGATTTAATCTGGAAGAAATGTAGCGATGTTTGGCGAGGGTAGGTTGAACTAGCATTACACAGGTGCATGCATTGAAATGACTGTATCCCCTCTAATATCCTTCTGGAGAACCACGCCAAAATGAGTGTTTGGTGTGTAGTCAAAAAGCCAAAGAAAATGTTAGCATACAAGAGAGGGGGGATGCGATAGTAGAAAATTAATTGTCTCTGTAAAAGTCTGCTTTTAAGACACTGTTGAGAAGCCTGTGTTCACCCTTCATTATGGACAAAGCTAAAGAGGAGGAATAATGACTATGAAAAAAAACAAGTAGGAAACATAGAGGAGTTGGAAGAGAGGGAACAAAAGTGAACCTTACAAAACTAGGACAGAGCACACTGAAGGCAGGTTAAGTATTTTTGTATTGTGAGAAAAGTTTAACAAGAGCAGAAATCCCTATGACAAAAAATGAAGGGCTATAAAGAGTGATAAAAGATAATGCTTCGTAGAATCATAGAATGTTTTGGGATGGAAGGCACCCTTAAAGGCCATCTAGTCCAACCCCCCTGCAGTGAGCGGGGACATCTTTAACTAGATCAGGTTGCTCAGAACTGCTTCCAACCGGACCATGAATGTTTCTAGGAATGGGACTTCTACCACTTGTCTGGGCAACCTGTTCCAGTGTTTCACCACCTTCCGTTTGTAGGTTAGAGTATGTGGCCAGAAATCATTGCGTGAAGACATACCAAAGAAGCCTTTCACAACTCTAAGTCAGGGTCTTCCATTTCAGGAAGCTCTCAGACTTCAGAAGATATTTAAAGAAATAGATGTCATGAAAACCCGGAGTATTTTTTTTCCTCCTTGATTCTTTAAAACAGAGAGAACATCTTGTGCTTTGTAGCATGACAGAGGTCTCTACTGGGTATTAAGGGGATCACTCTGGTATGATTGGGTTCATTCCTGAATTAGCCTGGTATTTCTTGCGCTTCCACCTGGAATACCTGGACTTGCCTCTGCAGCAAAAGCAGTGCAATTAGTGGGGCACAAACTGACCTGCTGAGAAGATTCTTCCAAAGGTGGTTTTTTTGATGTTGCCTGGAATGGTAATCAATCCAGAATGTCATGGCTTAACCTTAGCCAGCCACTAAGGCCCAGTCAGTCACTCATTTACTCTCCTCTGGTGGCATAGGGGAGAGAGTTGAAAGGGTAAAAGTGAGAATACTCATGGTTTGAGATAAAGATGATTTAATAGGTGAAGGAAAAACTATGCTTGCAAGTAAAACAAAACAAGGAATTCATTCACCACTTCTTGTGGGCAGGCAGATGCTTAGCCATCTCCAGGAAAGCAGGGCTCCATCATGCATAACAGTTACTTGGGAAGATGATCATTATAACTCTGAACACCTCACCTTTCTTCTTCTTTCTGCAGCTTTTATTGCTGAGCATAATGTCATAGGATCTGGGATATCCCTTTGGTCAGCTGGGGTCAACTGTCCTAGCTGTGTCCCCTTCCAACTTCTTGTGCACCCCCAGCCCCCTTGCTGGTGGGATGGGGTGGGAAGCAGAAAAGGCCTCGACTCTCTGCAAGCAGTGCTCAACATCCCTGAAGTATTGTCCTGGTTTGAGCTAAACAGAATAGCACTAATCGAAAACATAGCGCCATACAAGCTACTACAGAGAAATTTAACTCTATCCCAGCCAAAAGAAATACACAGAAGAAATGCTGAAATGTGGCAGAAGGCCCTTCCATGGAGCCAATATCAGAAATTGAAAGTGGCAGCATGAACTGTGTTATGGAGACTTTCTGCAGGGAGAGGGAATTCCTTTTAAAACAAAAGCTCTTTCAAAGGGAGGCAATCTTTTCATTTCAGGAGTCCTTATTTAAGTCCTTTTTTTTTTTTTTAAGGGTAGATGTGCTTATTTTGTGATATTCCAAAGTAAATACTTTTCCCCAGTTAAGGATTGAGGGAGGCTACCTCACTAAGAAGAATAACTATGACTAGCCATTTGTGTCATGTAACATCTTATTCTTTGTCTTTCAGTTCTTGTGTAATTTTAACCCACATTCCTGAAACAAAAAGGCAGAAGAAATACATGCAGTTATCTGTTTTTTCCTTTCTGTCTGGATCTTCTGCTGAGAGTCCCAGCCTTCCAGAAGCATCACAGAGCTGTGGGGCTCTGTACTGTTTGTACAGTACCATTTGGAAAAGGCTTCACAAAAATCAAGTGAACATATTGCTACAGTAAACAGTCAAGCATTGTTACAGGCAGATTGTAAGGCACAAAAGATCTGTGAGTAGCTAATGGATTAGTCATAAAGAATCACTGAACATGTAGCTCAGTCTGGAGGAATGGCAAGGTGGTATTGACTTTGAAAATAAAAGTGGAGTTTGGAAATTGTTTCCAGTGTGAGGGTTTTAACAAGACCTGAAGGAATATCAACAGTGAAAGTCATACTCGCAAGCAATGTGGAACAGGCAGGATTTGTTCTCAACACAGAGAAAAGCACTTGGAGTACAAAAGCGCCTGGCACTTGCAATAATCTATCGTGCAGCATGGTGAGGGGCTTAAGTCGTATACAGAGCTAACATAGCATTTTGCAGGAGAGCTTATCTTAACCTAAATTAAAAGAATGCTTGTGTATGTAGTCAGAGATGGGAGTTTCATATAGGAAGCATGAAGTAAGCTTGTTTGGGAACGCTGTTTCTCGGACATCTTCATGACCAATGAAGCATTTTCAGACTCTCCTACATCTGAAACACTGAAACAGGATTATGCATATCTGCAGATAAGAGTTTATGCAATATTCTTAAGCCAACTTGGCTGTAAATCAAATAGTAAACCTGGTATGCTGTATGAGTTTAGCTATGTGACAAGTCAGTTTTTGGGGATATGGGAGAAAGTATGATTGGAGACTCAAAAGTGAAAATGAAAGAGGTCCAAATTGTTCTAGGAAACAGCATGAAATCTGAACAAATACCAAAGGTGTAAGAAGTAATACGCTTTCGGGTAACTGAGTAAGCTGTGCTTACTCTTTGCACAGAACTTGATTGACTTTGCACGGGTTGTAGGAAAGATCCTCATTATCTCCCGTGTCTCTTCACCTGGTGCTCTATTGCCCTGCAGCAATGGGAGGTACAGAGCTACAAAAGCTTTCATTTTGCAGCAGCAATGTTAAGATGGTCAGCAGTTGACAGCAAGAAGAATTTGCTATGGAAAGCTTTGGCTTCTCGCAGTCTCTCCATGCAGTGTGTAGGATGTCTTCAGATCTCTTTGCAGTGTGAAGGGGTGATGTGATTACAAAGCTGACTTCTATCCGTCCATTTCTCCATGTTTCATGGGTGCCGTCCCTTTTACAGAAGAGTGGAGTGTGGCCACCAGACTGCAGCATAGTCTGACAAAGTACTTAGGGAAAATATGTTTCCAGTTGATCAATTCTGAATCGAATTTGGTCTAGATACCTGAAAATAAGAATCTGACAACTCATTGAAGCCTATGACCATTACTGGTGTTGTTCCAGTACAAATATGGGCTTCATGCGTGAGCAGCTGCCTTACCTGATGTTAACAACTGGGAAACATGTATCACAGCTGAGAGTATAGGTTTCAAGGTTTCATCTGTATATGTTGGCAATGACCTATTAGATGATGTTGTAAGGAAAGCCATTTTAGACAAGTGTTGAGGATTAGGTCTGGGCCAGCCACTGAATGCTGACAGATGCTCTCTAAACCCCTGTCCCTCCCCAAATGGGAAGGAAAAGGGAATGAGGCAGAGAGACTTGAGGATTAGAAAAGAAACAATGAACTATATCTAAATATATACAAATCTAATATTGAACTCAACTCCCCTCCTCTCCCCCTTCAATAGCAATCCCCACTGACGCTGCAGAGCAGGCGGCACCAGGGAAGCCCCAGGCTCAGTGGCAGAGGGGAGCTGGATATGGGAGCTGGATTCAGGAACTCAGGATCGGTATTAAGGGCAGAAGATCAGACAGTCCTCCTAGACACTGGCCATTGAAGAAGAACAAAGAGGCCTAAACCCTCATGATCCCTCAGTTTTATACTGAATGTGATGTATATGGAATGGAATGGAATACTCTTGTTGGTCACCTATCTCGTCTGTTCCTCACCAGAGGTGCAACCTTTTACTTCCTTGTGACCCCTTTTACTTCCTGGCACCCCCAGCGTGGCATACAAGAGCCAGCAGTGGCCTTGGTCACTGTAGGAATAAGTCTAAGCAAGAGTCTTTCTGCATAACTAAACATCAGGTGTTATCATGGCTCGTAGCAGACACTGTCTGCAAAAACATGCTGCTAACTTTAGCAAGTGCAGATTTTTAGAAGAAATTGAGCTGGAAAGTAAGTATCACTGAACAGAATTGGTTCTGTTTAGCTCAAACCAGGACAATAGTTTTTTAAAGAAAACAAACCCTTGACCTTTCTCAAACAAAGCCTTTCCTTATTCAGAGCATGGCTGCCATACTGGGAGGCAGTTGTGTTCTTGAAAGTGTTTTGTTTTCTCTTGTCTTTTACTCTTTGGCCCTTCCCATCAAATTGCTCACTTGGAATCCCCTGTTGTTTGTTTGCAACAGTTGATTGAAATGGAAAGCTTCTAATTATATCCTTATCTAAGTGTGCTGCCACTCTTCGCTTAAGTACTGCTTGAGATTAAAAAAAGCCACTTTGTTCTACATTTCAGCTGGACTAATCTAGCAGTGTGGCAGGTATATTTTGTGAATTATGTTTCTCTGTGATCATTGATCCTTTTAGTTACAAGTGACAAGTCAGCATAAAACAGAAGAGTTATATCTAAAGAGAGCCAATATTATTTTCCTCTGCCAGTTTGCTGTCTGTGATGTCCAGTGTGGCTGTGCTGTCCACTTGACCAGTGGAGTGTTAGGGGGCAAGAAAGTTGTCATCACACTTGAGTTCCTCAGAGCTTGCCAGACATCTTGATCTGTGGGCTGGACCTCAGAAACCCTCATCCCTCAAATTAACAGGCGTCTGAAACTTGTCAGCAAAGCGACTAAAGTGCCAGTGTAGCACTCGAGGGAGAGCCCCATTTCATCTGAAGAATACTGGTGTTTCTCTGGACAAGCTGTGCACATGTCTCCTAAAACATTTGGAACAAAAATTATCATTAACTGTTCATCCCTTTATTTACCATCCTATTCTTTGGCCATGATAAATTGGTGCGTATTTTACAGCCGGAAGTGGAAGACTGAACCTCAACCCACGTTCCTTTACTGTTCCCCTTGAGCCATCTGAGTAGCCATCAGCCTTAACAAAGTCTTCCCAATGAACAAACTTAGAGTGAACTAGAAACCCAAGCCAGCTGAAACCAAGCTGTGCCAGGAATAGCACGTATTTACAGTAAATACTTTGGAGGATGGAGCTATGAGAATTCCTGAAACCTCCATATGCTTTGAATACAGTAGATTCTGGCCAGAGCTGTAGTGCCATCATTCAAATTGTGTGGATGACTCTACAACCAAGATACATTCCTGCAGACAATTGGTGAAGGACTGGAACACTCTGTTTTCAGCAAGAAATGTATTTTGTATCTTCCCATCATCTTCCTGGCCATGATCATTCTGAGTTATTTTAAAACAAAGACCATAAAAAATTGTAACAAAACATAAAAAACCCTCCAAACTTTACAAAGATGAACCTGGGAAATCAAACCTGTTGTAACTCTACTGGATATGCATAATGGGTAATGGTAGAGATACATGTATGCATAATGGTAGGGATATCCCTAAGAATGTAGAATAGCTTTATGGCCTGGCTTTAATTATACCCTGCTCTCCTGCTTCACCCCTGTCATTCCTAGCATGCCCTTTCTACCATCATCTCATCTTCTTGTCTTGTGATAGGCCCCATAGTCTTCCAGCTACTCGTTTCTTTAATATTTATCTGCATTTAATTTGAAGTTTTCTGCATTGCTTCATTTCTGAAGTTTGTGCATACCTGGCTGAAAATATTGGGCAAAGTTTCACTAGTCTCATAAAAGATGCTATTGCTCTCTGAGGAGCAGATCTCATTAATATTATTCTGATGGTGAGCTATTTTAAGCCACAATTAAAAATAAAATAACCCCCTCATTTGATTGTTAAGAGAAAGGCATGCCGCAGACTTACCGTAAGTCTCTTGGAAAAAAGCCAGTAGGATTAAGTGCTGTCTGTGTACTCCCAGATGGTGAAGCTAGCAGAAGATTACACTTAGAGATTTTGTGAAACTCTCCTAGTCACCCAGAAATAGTTATAATATGTGGGATTCTTGAGTAATATTAAAACAAGTCTTTGCATAATACTGTAACTTGCATTGTCAAATATAATTATCACATCTCGAAATTTTAATGATCCTCCTTTATGCTATATCTATAAGATCCTGTTAAAACCATCAGAATTCTTAATTTCAGAATATGGTGGTAATTGTTGAGAGTGAAATGAATGTGGTTCTGACAGGTTCTCCTTCTGCTATGAAAAGAAAATGGGTATTTTCCTCTCTTATTCCAATTTCAGGGTCTGTTTCCAGCCATTGCTACTGTGCCTTCTGTTTTTCTCAGGACCTGGCAGAGGAATGGGAAGTGTAGGAGGACAGGCAATTGATGTTTAATCCTTCATATGTTTTCTAATTTATACTGGGGCTGATTATACATGCATCTAGAGCAAATAGGCACACATGCATATTCTAAATAGAGATACATTATGATTTTCCTGCTACAGACAAACACTGTGTCATCTTCAACAGTCTCTGTGGTTTGGGCCTGGTAAAACTCCTTATTATGTATTTTCACTTCTACACTGTTCTTGCAGATAGGAATGCTTTGATAAAGATTCTGTGCTTGAGAAGTCTTGTTTCTTAGGAGATTTTGTCAAACTGTCACTTCTTGGATCAAATTTGGGCCTTTCTTATACTGAATAATTGAAAATGCTATACAACCTAAATAATTCCCTTAAGTCCTTGTGATAATTGAGCAGTTGAGTATTCGTTTTATACGAAGGTTGCAATGTACCAAACGCTCTGTTTAAAAAATAAAAATAAACCCCTTTGGTGTTGTGGGAGCATCGCTGTCGCTAATGGAAGCGCATTGCTGCTGAATTTGGCCCTTATATCTCTTTGGTCCCTATAGGCAAGGTATCTGCTTTGCAGAATTGCCCTTTATTCTGGGATTGAATGTCTGGACAAGTCTGATAGCAGCTCCCAAAGGGTGTTTTGGAGCTTCACCAGCTCCCTGGTGGCATTTGCCAGCAGTGGGGATTACTGTGCGGAGGGTTTTGTGCAGTGCTTTTGGTTGAGGTGCAAGTTTCTTGTTTTTTCTGCTCGGTGTGTTAGGAAAAGGATAAAAAGAAACATCTCTGTTTTCACATGAAAGATATGTATCTGTAATGACAGTAAATTATTTCCTTATTATTGAGCGTTTCCTGCTTTGGTAATTACTGTTGTGTAGCAATGCCGTCACTGGAGTTGCTGCCAAATTGGTTTCTAAATCTGCAGAGACTGCAGCTAGCAAGGGAAGTCTGTTAAAATAACACAAATTTAATTTATGGGGAGTTTTTTGCATTTTGAAATTTCCGTGTTGCAGAGTACAGACACTGTGCTTACTACTCAATACTGTATTTTGAAGTCGCAAGCTACTTTTTGTCACCTTGATAGAATTCAAGGTGGCCATCGTAATTCCTAGGACGAGATGGAAAAGCTACAAGGACACGTCTAATGGGAGTAGATGCAGGACAGAGCAAGTCACTTCCAGTAGAAACTTTTCACCTCTCCAGAAGCATGAGGTTATCAAGCTGATGTGCTCTGAAAGAGGAGAGAGCGAAAGAGCGGACAACGCAGAAGGCTTTAGAAATAAAGCACTGCTTGGCTTAAGTGGGCAGAGCTGAAGGCTTTGGGGTTTTAATAGTTTGGGTCCTCTTCTAGGCTGAGATATCTATGAAAAACCACTCTGTGCTTTACATGCAGCCTGGCTGTATCTCTTTGTTGCATCTGTAACATGCCCCAGAACTGTTGGAGGGGTAAGGTTTTGTCTCTGCATATCACATTTTAGGGGCACCAGCTGATGTTCTGGTGTCAGGATCCTTTAAAGGACATGGGAAGAGCCTGCAGGGTGAAGAGGGCTGTGGAAAGTATTCCAAAGATGGGGAAAGTGCCTTAGAGCAGGAGACTTGAGTGTAATCTATCTAGTTGACAAAGAAAAAGGTTGAGAAATAAGCTGATTAGAGTTATGAAAGTATTTATGGGAGAAACGTGTTATGAAAGAACTTTTATCTAGTGAAGAAAAGCAGATAAAGAACTGAGTCCTGGAAGCTGAAACTGTTAATTCAGATGAGAAATGAAGCACGAATCTTCCATGGGATGGTTGATAATTCAAGGCTCTGCCACGGAAATGGGTTAAGCTCCTGTGTTGTGGTCCTAACTTGGCAAGTAAATG
The DNA here is from genome assembly GCF_000703405.1 of Apaloderma vittatum. Classification (NCBI taxonomy): domain Eukaryota; kingdom Metazoa; phylum Chordata; class Aves; order Trogoniformes; family Trogonidae; genus Apaloderma; species Apaloderma vittatum. The sequence goes on from NW_009721358.1 coordinate 15,416, forward strand.
CTCTGGAGACACCAAGTGTTTCTACAAACACAGGTGACTGATGTTGATCCTGAGATATTTCCATCACATAAAAGGATATGTGGTAGATTAGAGGACTGACTAGATAATTAACTTCTCTCTTCTGGCTTCAGAACATTTTGTAAATACACATTTTAGAATACCTGCATTAATAAACAAAACTATTTTCACAGCAATTGGCTATATTGGTTATAGCACCTGGCTGAAGTCTTTCACGTGTAACTACTTGTTGTTGCTTACACTGCTCTGATTAGAGATTGTGACAGCCTTGTTAGTAGCTATGGAGATGCTCTGCACTTTCACCCATTTAGAAGAGATTATCTCACATGGGGTTGTAATTAAGTAGGTAGCTAATTAGTCAGGCAGTGGCTGAACCCCCAAATGCCGCATGTGTGCATAGAAAACAGGTGTGCTGGGTAGTCCCCGTACCTGGTGACAGAGCTGTAAAAGCCTGAGTTGCGGAATAGCCCTGGAGAAGCAGCTTGGGAGTGCTGGGGTGGCTGTGACGCTTCCAGCATTGCTGCTTGCGAAGGGGCAGCCTTCCCACTTGGGAGGAGCAGCAGGAGCCCACAGTTTCAGACTAAAAAGGCTGAGATTTAAGTGTGGTTCTTGAGGATGCTTTCTCACAACTGGTTTGCAAAACACCCGAAAGGATCCTGCAAAAGCATATCTTTGGCAGCTTACGGTCGTGAAAAAAGCATTTTAATTAGGGTGTGCTTGTGCTTGGAGCATTTATATTTCTGTGGATTATTTACTATATCTTCACATTTACCCTGGTGCTGCTTTGACTGTTAGAAGAACACTTGTATTTTGATTAATTCTGATTAATTAAAGACAGACATTTGCATCACCACATTTCCTTTTCCCTTTGATTTCATTTTATTCGGTCCCCAAGGACTTATAAAATATCTATGAGCTTTCTACAATTTCTACATAAATACTTAATTGTGAAGTGACTGTATTAATAGAGTTTCTTGTTCCTTAGTTTAATGTATATATGTCGTTTGGTAACAAAAGCAGTGAAAAGAAAAGCCTGTTAAATTTCATGTGTAAAGAAAGCAATGATCCCTAGTGAGACACAATGTTTAGGGATCTCTGTGTCTCCCTCTCTCAAAATATATGTATAGTGTAGGTATAACTATGTCTTTGTGTGTGAATATCTGTGTAATGATCCCCAGCGAGACACAATGTTTAGGGATCTCTGTGTCTTTGTGTCTCCCTCTCTCAAAATATATGTATAGTGTAGGTATAACTATGTCTTTGTGTGTGAATATCTGTGTACATGTATTCATACATATTAATACGTGCATGTTTAAAAACAAGTTTCCATCAAGATATATGACAGGCCATGCGAATCAGCTGTATGGAGAGCTTACATGTGCTGAGGGTAGAGAGAAGCTTTTTGAGACAGCTGCCTCGAGGCAGGGCTGATGTTCTAATTCACCTGCTCTGCTTAGTCTTACCTTTGTGCTGTCATTGTAAGGACTAATGTTTCCATCACCAGTCTTTCTTCATCTTATGTTACTCTAGATAACTGGGGTTAGAAATATCATAAATGGGATGAAAAGATTAAAGTGTAGTGTCCTTTGCCTGTTGCAAAATCCATATTAAAATGAAGCTTATTTTACAAAACAAAAAAATATCATATACTTTTATGGTCAAGATGAAGCCCTGTGATTTGAAGGACAGATGCACGCTTGGTTGTCTTGAATTGATCCATGGCTTGAAGTTTTGTAGAGGAAAATTTTACCCAGACTTGTCCAAGGAGTAGGGCTCTGAGTTGAATCCTGACAGGCTTCTTGAAAATAACTTGATTTACCTGTTCTGATTGTCAGTCCTGATGGGCATATTGACCAGTGAGTCAGCATGTGCTTAGCTGGGAACTGGACATGGCACAAGTTGACTCTTCCCCTGCAAAGAATGATGTGCAGACAGAGCTGGAAATAATCTCAGGGGATTAAGTGTTTCATAAAAGAAGGGGAGAGCACAGGGGCTCTGGTGATAGCTGGGACAGAGATAAGTATGGTATTACTGTGCTTCAGGAGGCATGGGATGTAAGAAAGTAAGTTTCATTAACTCTACTGCTATCGTTCTGGTCTTCTGAAATGCAGAGGAAACAGTGAAGCCTTATTGACCTCCACGGGAGCATCAATGCCTTGTTCCTAATTATTGATGTGTTAAAGCAAGGGCCAGTTGCTATCACAAAGCAGAAATAAAACATATCGGAAATAAGCTTTTTTAGCTTTATGTTGAAGCGTGATCTATTCTTAATGGAATTCTTTTTATAACTTGCTAGGCTGTGCATTTAAAAACATTGATTATAGGACTTCAGTGGTTCTAAGTGAAAAGATGCTTTGTATGGTACAAGATGAGGAGGAAAAGGTACCTATTTTGTGTCCTAGTTTGTTTTATGGTGTTAAGAAAATGCAGAGATACTGTCTTCTTTCTCCTCCTGATAAAAAACACTTAGAAATGGATTTATAAAAAGGAAAAAAAAAATACCACCACCAAAAAAACCCAAACAACAACAAAAAAAACCAACAAAAGTGAAAAATTAATGATTATTGCTTGTAACTACTTCTGTTAAAATACTTTTACATACTGAAATGCTCTTTGGAGCATTTATTTATGAACTTGGACATCAGCTAACCAGAAGCCTAAACAGTTTTGCTAAGGGTGGTTTTTTTATTTGTAGTACTTCTTTCTTCTGGGATGTGTAGATGATTTTGGACAGCGATGTCTCAGTTCATTTTAAAAACAAATGTCCCATGTAGCACCCTGCACCTTTAGATATTTGCAACCAAGCTGACAGAATATGCAATAAAATCCATACTGTCCATGCTAGTCTTTTTATTTAAAATTTGCCAAAGGTGATGACATCCATCATGTAATAGTGGTAAGGGTTTGTTAAAGTTTCGTGCTTCCAGTCTTTCTTTGAAGTCTGGACATCAAGGATATTAGGTTAAATTTGGTCTCCTCCAGCGTGATTTGACATTCATGGCATCTCTAAATTTCAGGAAAACTGGGAATCTAATGTTGCCTCTTAAAAACTCACTTACACCAGTGGAATTGAGTTGGTGTATGATCTGAGACAAAGATGTTGCTGTTTTCTACATTATCTTGCTAATCTTTGCCCCCGTGCAAAAGAACTGGGAGATGATTTTTGGGGGGTCGAGGGAATAGCTTTTTTTTTTTTTCTCTGATAAATTACTGAGGTATCTCAGCATGCAATACAGATGAAATATCGATTGGTCATATGAGATGTTACCTTAAGGCTTAATTCTACTTCTGTTGAAGTCAGTTAAGTGGCTTCCCTTTGGATTAAGCTGTTAGAGAAAGTGAGTCTTTGGGAATATATGAGTTGGAGGGGAAGGTTCTGAAATAATGAATCATTCCCATGTGTATATCATTAGTTTGGAGTAGAGGCAGTTTGACTTCCATATAGGAGAAAATAGTTACCTAGATATATATTTAAAATTTTATTAAGATGAGGAAACCTGAGTATATATATTTTATACCTGTTTTACCTTAAAAATCTGTGCAGAAATAAGTGTTTTGCACATGTGGTACCATCTGTTGCAGTCACTATACAGTCCTTTTTTTTTTTTTTCCTCCTAATGGATTGCTGTTATGAAGTGAGTGTTTAATCATCAATTTTGAAAAGGATGTATGTGGCCTAATATTAAAGTCTGAAAGCTATACAGGAGCATAATGCTTATTGTTCCATGAAGATAATGATGTTCCATAAGTCTGGTGTCACCAGCCTGACTCATGTGAGGCCGCTCTTGTTCTTTAGGGACCTTCCCTGTCATTGGGGCGCTGTGTCTTCCAGTGTGGGCTTGAAACCAGCCTGCTCTGCATGCTGGATTACAGTCTGGTAGCACCACATGCCATTTGGTGTGCGAACGGGGGCTGTGTTATGTTGCTGAAGGTTTAATCGTGGTGGTCTTTAGAAAGTCAGAAGCCCATCATTTTTGTTTTGTCCTTGGATCTCGTTTGTTTAAGTAAAAGAAAATGCTAGAAAGAGTCTCTTCAGTTGTGACCAGAAGAGACACAACTGACTTGGAAAGGGTAGTGTAAGGCAAGTGGTGCTGGGAGGTGTTAGGGAGGACTTGGGTGACAGGCAGCACCCTCGTAGCTGTTTGTGGCTGAAGACTGACTCATGTCCATTGGGGGCTTGAACCCTCCCAGGTAAGGTAAGTTTATGTATCGAGTGTGTCTGGCTAATGTGGTATTTTTTGTCAGAGCGGAGATGTGTTTTGAAATGATGCTTCAGAATCCACAGATGAGCTATACCCAGCCCAAAACGTGGTTCATGTCATCCATTCAACTGGAGTAAGAGGTCTGCCAAGGGCTGTGGGACATAATACACAACTAGGCTTGGGTGATGGCTGTGAGAAGGAACTGGCCATGAGCAGTTGTGGAGGCTGGCAGAAAGGTGTTGTCAAGCATCTCTTAGGTTGGGATGATCCACAAGTTGGGTTTATGGCCAGTGATTGCTGGATCGATTTGCTAATCACTGGTTTTGTTCGGTCTGTGCAGGAAGCGTGTCTTGGAGCCATTGCAGCCTGTTATTCTTAATGGCAGGTGACCTGGTTTGTCCTTTTAGGTTTCCTCTGTAATACTTTGCAGGCACTGCACCAGCTGAAAGGAGAGGTCCTGCTGCCAAGAAGTTGCATCTGTTTATCCTACCTCGCTTTTCAGGGCAGAGGGGTTGTCCTTCAAATTGTAAAGCACAAGTTAAGCAGTTTGCCTGGCAACAGACATGTGATGAGATGGCAAAAGCAGACACAGAGGAGCAGTATGATGCAGAGCTATAGGAGCAAATTTAGAAATTATCTGACGGAAGTGAGGTGCTAAAAACTTAAGTCTGTTAATGTGCTTGCAAGCCTGCAAGGCAGGCTGGACGGAGGAGGAGGCTGGGTTTGCTCTCATTAAAGAGGCAGGGAGAGAAGAGGAGGAAGCAAGTGGATGCAGAGTGGGGAAAGAATGAGAGGCCATGTGGTGTGTGTTAAAATAACTTGAAGGTGATGCACACAAATGGGGAGGCAGCCTGGTGACTGGCACAACCAAGTCAGCAGTGATGCCTTGCAGGCACAAGGTTCTTGCCGTAGGTGGTTCGTGGCTGCTGAGTGGGGTGGTGCCATGGCACGGGCTACAAGCTGAATGCCATGGATGTTTGGACTGACTGAGAGGTTTGGGCTGTGCCATCTGGTGGTCTTCGGCAATGCCTTGGTACAGTTCTCCGAGCAAGTTTGCTGATGACATGAAGCTGGGAGGAGTGGTTGACACACCAGGAGGCTGTGCTGCCATTCAGAGAGACCTAGACAGGCTAGAGGACTGGGCGGGGAGAAATCTTGTGAAATTCAACAAGGGCAAGTGTAGAGTTTTGCACTTGGGAAAGAACAACTCCATGTGCCAGTATAGGTTGGGGACCAACCTGCTGGAGAGCAGCGCAGGAGAAAGGCACTTGTCCACTCTGGTGGACAGCAGGATGCCCATGAGCTAGGAATGTGCCCTCATGGCCAAGAAGAGCCAATGGCATCCTGGGGTGTATTAGAAGGGGAGTAGCTAGTAGGTCGAGAGAG
>NW_009721358.1:21042-30295 GCF_000703405.1 Apaloderma vittatum
GGCCACATCTGGAATATTGTGTCCAGTTCTGGGCCCCTCCGCTCAAGAGAGATAGGGAACTGCTTGAGAGAGTCCAGCCCAGAGCCACAAAGATGATGAAGGGAGTGGAACATCTCCCTTCTGAGGAAAGGCTGAAGGAGCTGGGTCTCTTTAGCTTGGAGAAGAGGAGGCTGAGGGGACCTCATTAATGTTTACAAATACATCAAGGGTGAGTGTCAGGAGGACGGTGCCAGGCTCTCGTCAGTGATGCCCAATGACAGGACAAGGGGCAGTGGATACAAGCTGGAACATAGGAGGTTCCATAAAAATATTAGAAAAAACTCTTTCACTGTGAGGGTGACGGAGCACTGGCACAGGCTGCCCAGGGAGGTTGTGGAGTCTTCTCTCTGAAGATATTCAAAACCTCCCCGTTCGGTCCCCATGTGTTGCCTGATCTAGTTGAAAGGCATCCCTGCCCATGACAGGGAGGTTGGATTAAATCATCTCTAAGATCACTTCCATCCTAGGACATTCTATGATGATTCTATGATGCGTTCCTCTATGACCTACTGTGGGTGATCCTGCTCTGGCGAGGGGTTGGACTAGATGATCTTCTGAGGTCCCTTCTAATCCCTGACATTCTGTGATTCTGTGAATCTCTTCAAGGCTGTTGTGAAAAGGTGGCTCCTGTAAGAGCTGTTGAGCCTGCCACACTTTGAGATTTGCCCATTTCTGGGCAGATCTGGGCAAAGGCCATATCCTCCTCATGCCTCGTTCTTGCCTTGAAATCCCAATAAACCCCTTAGGTCGGAACAACTTCTGTGATACTATGCCTAGATGACTGGGATAGTGGTGGCAAATAAATTGACAAATGGATTGGAGTAACAAACAAAAGAATCTGTGCTGGTCTCTCATGGAGTGAGGGGGAAAAAGTATCTTTCGTAACTTAGGAGTCCAGAACCCAATAGGGTTTATCAGTTTGATATTGCAGAGGCCTGAGATGGAAATTTCAGATTTACATGGTACTTACAGTCACTTGATCTTAGGCTGGTTTTAGAAAGTATTTATTTAAGAACGGAAGCCTTTACTCATTCTAGGTGCTGAGAATAACCTTTTCAAATTCTTGTTAAGAGTAACACAGGCCACAGAGAAACATTTATCAAGCTGTGAATTAATTGTTTCTTGTCTAAGTCTAATAAATGCTTCAGTGAAGTGACCTGAACACTTGTTTTTGGCTCTTAATGGAACTCAAAAGATCAGGTGGTCTGTGGAAGCAGGAATAGACTTCATAGAATCATAGAATGGTTTGAGTTGGAAGGCACCTTAAAGACCATCTAGTTCCAACCGCTGCTGCATGGGCAGGGACACTTCCCACTAGACCAGGTTTCTCTAAGTCTCATCAAGCCTGGCCTTGAACACTGCCAGGGAGGGGCCATCCACAGCTTCTCTGGGCAACCTGTTCAGTGTCTCACCATCCTCATAGTAAAGAACTTCCTTGTCATGTCTGGTCTAAATCTACCCTGCTCTAGTTTTAAACCATTGCCCCTTGTTCTGTCACCACATGCCTTTATAAAAAGTCCCTCCACAGCCCCCCTTCAGGTACTGGAAAGCCGCTGTAAGGTCTCCCTTGGAGCCTTCTCTTCTCCAGGCTGAACAACCCCAACTCTCTCAGCCTGTCCTCGTAGGAGAGGCGCTCCAGCCCTCTGATCATCCTTGTGGCCTCCTCTGGACCCTGTATGTCCTTGTGTTGGGACTTAGAGTACTTCACAGGAAATAAATCCTTGAGTGGGGACTGTTTGTTACAGAGAGGCTCCTGTTAGATGGTTTGACTTGTAGATATCTGTAATACTATTTGAAAGAAAAAAATCCTTGTTTTAACCTGACCAGTCTCATAGTCATGACTAAGTCTGAATCTGAGGGTTCAGTTCCTCCAGAAGGGTCATTTCTGTATTTTCTCCAACTGAAGAATTTGAAAGGCATCATTATGTCTTCAAAATACTGTTAATTTCAAGTAGGAATAAATCTGAGGCAAAGAATTATAGCAACCTTTTTATTCTCATGAAGCAAACAAGTTATGAAAATGACAGTGATTAAGACATCAAAACCTTAGATGAACCCTGTACTTGGGTCTGTCTGATGATTTACATGGCTCATAACTCCACTTTGCATTAGCTGTACAGATACAGTTCTCTGCAATAGTCAGTCCCAGGATCATCAACTGCTGTTCCTCAGCAGTTTTCAATGAATTTGCTTCTGTTTCCTTAAATGTATTCAACTAGTATTGTTAGCTTGTTGTTCTTTGACTAAGGTTTTTGTGCTTTCTTCTGTAAAAAGTTTTTCAGTTGTTGAGTAAAAGGAAACTTTGCCATTTGTTTCAGTGGAAGCAGGATACAGCCAAGATAGTGAGTGTCCAGAATGTCCGTCTGCACACGCAGTTGTTACATCTGAAGGTCAATTTATGTAGTCAGCTAAAAATGTAACCTAATTACATGGTTCAGTGAGAAATCATGTAGTTAAGCCATAGCTAGTGAAAGCCTATGTGAAAGGAACATGCAACTGAAAACAGTCATCATCTGTAAACCTAAAGAACAAGGAGCTAAGTGCAGATTTTTTTTCTTTCTAAAAACTTCAAATACAGTGATAGAGCACTTCAGACATGGACTCTGCGTATCACGGTTTGGTTTTGTTGGGGTTTTTGGCTAGAGAGCAGTGGCTAGCTTATGGGTACTGGCCTTTTGCTGGAAGAGCTTTGATCCAATGTTTTAGAGTGTAGCATTGCTGACAGGCAAAACTCAGGAACGTGTACTTTGGGGAGAGCCTGGGTATAAGGCGTCATAGGAACTCTGTTTTCTGGATGTTTAGGCAGTATTGCAGAGAAGAGATACGAATATTCTCCAGCTTTGGTGATTTTTGGGAAATCATCTTTGCCTGTTGGTGAGTCCTGAGAAAAATCTTTGTAGGATTATTGTTCCTATGCAGAAGCTGTGGAGAAACTGATGTGCTTCTAGAAAAGAGATACATTTTCATCTTGGTATGTGATGTCTTTCGAAATCTCTTGAATAAATGACTTTTTGTAAAGCTCCCTCTACTAGACCAGTGGTCTCTGTAATGGGGGTTGTGAGATGAGAACTAGAAACTACTAGAACTTCAGTAATACATACATGTATATTTATTTATCAATTACATATATAGTGGGAGAGTGGTCAAAATTTTTTGTTTTACTGATGGAATGCACAATCAGGGCAGAGACTACTGTTCAGGACACTAATGTATTGCCTCAAATAAATACACAGATACTGAAAAAAATGAAGTCCTGTCAAAGACTGTTTCCTTCTTGCAGGGAGTTTGAATGTTGTGCATCAGCTTGGCAGTCAGCTGACAGTAGGTGCTGTAGTTACTGCAGTATCTCCCATCTTGTTCTTGTAATAGATAAGCTCTGAATTAGAGCTTGGCTATTAGCAACAAAAGCTAAATTCAGGGGAAGACTTTAATAGAAGTTGGCTGAGGCGATTTTCAGTTTGATTTCCCTTACTCAGGGCTGATCACATAATGTGTGGCTCAGTAGCATGGGTGGTTTTCAGCATTAGTTCTACAATATAGAGAAAATGTCCTTGGTTGAAAGAATTTCAGTTTTGGTCATGATAACTGCAAAGTGTACATGGCAAGAGGAAGAGGTACTTCCCTGTGTACTGTGGGAGGTGCTGTTGAGCACCTGAAATGAGGGAAACATCTACCCTGAATTAGTGAACGTTTGTAAATAAAACCAAAATGGCTATATGGAGGTTTATAGAGGTGACTTGTTTGTTTGTTTGTTTGTTTGTTTTAAAATTTACTGGACCTGAAGGTTTATAGAGGTGATTGATTGATTGATTTTAAAATTTACTGGACCTGGCAGGGTCTCTTCTTTACTTCTTGCTTTGAGTCTGTGCTTCCCTCTTATTCTTAGTCTGCCTTGTGTGGATGGAGTGTCCCGACTGCTTCAGGTGGCTGTCAGCTCCACTCAAGTTTACGTTCCTACTCAGTAAGTTAGTAAAGCCTTATGTTATGTTTTCTCAGGTTATTTGGTTAACAAAACAAAAAATTAAGTGCTGTTGCTCCATCAAGGATGTATCGTCCTGACTCCCTTTTTGTTGTACCACCTAAGGCTCTCAGCACATCAGGGACGCTTTTCTTCCTGCTTATTTATTCCAGCCCAGACCTTTGTGTGGTCGAGAACGTGGAGGCAGGCGTGAAGGGAAGGAGCCCAGGTTGAGCCACATTGTTTTGCTCTCCCATCGCGCTTTTGAAGAGCGGGCAGATGAGCCAAATCGGCCTTTCTCTTCACAGAGGTTGTGATTCTTCTAAAGCTCCTGTTGTGATTTGAGGCAGTATTATGAGTGTCCTGATCACAGGTGGCAATCCTGTTACAGCTGGAAACTTGCTTGTATTTCAGAGTGCTTGTACTTAATGAAAAGTCTTAATAACCTTGCAAAACCGAAAAGCAAGAACTTTCTTTACAAACTCAGCACCTTCAGAGTGAATAGTTTCTGATCTAGCTCTTGTGCAGAGAGTTGGAGTGCATCACAGAAGAGGACTTTAAAGCATCTGCATCTTTGTAAATTTTTTATCCTTTTTTTAGATTATGCAACTCCATCCCTTCTTGCCCTGTGCTCCCCAACAGTGTTGTAGGAAGTCACAGTCAGCGAGCTGGGCTGCACTGTGTTTATGGCGTTCAGGAGGCTCAGATTATATCCTTCTTGGTAGTGAGATGTTTGATCTCTTTTGCCTAGGACTTGATAATAATGGTTAATTACACTGCTTCTTCAGATCCTGAGACTATGTATTACTTTTTTCTTTATGCTAGAGAGCGAGCTTAATAGCAGTGTTTGAGACTGTTGACCTCCCTACTCAATTAGTGTTTAACACTGATTAATCCGAGGTTTCTGAAATGATTAGAAAGATGGGGGTTTTTATCTGGAATTTGTGTACTAGCAGACATTAGTGCTGACAGCAGGACTGTGACTCTGGGTCTTTCTTTTCCATTCTATCAAGAGAATACTGCACCAGGTATGGTTATTTCAGAAATCATAACATTTCCTAGGGAGGAAATCTTGCCCCGAGATCTACTAGTTCATTGAAGAAAACAAAAAAGGGAATGGTACAAACTATTGTATGTCAGTATTTTGTAAACACCTATTTTAAAGGTGATTTTTTAAGAAAAGAGAAAATGAAAAGAAACTTTACATATTTATCTGATTAACTTTTTTTTTGTGTGTGTGGCTGGCTCTCTGAATACATATCCTGTAACTCAGCTTTTGTATTATATGTTTATCCTGGTTATGGAATATTTTGTTTTCTTTAATTCTACGAAGTTGCATTCTTTGCAGCAGTCTACTGACTTGACTAATTACATTATTCTTCTCTCATTCCAGATAACTGATCTCTGGAAAAAAATTTGCTGTATGTTCCAGTTATGACTGTTGCTGACCTTGCCAAAGTTGTTGTATAGGATTTACTCTGAATGTGGCTCTCTTGTACTACCACAGCACTCTGTCATTAACAGGCAGGTAACAGGCCAAAAAAATGTGGGGAAAGGTAGAGATTTTTTTTTGACCTGCAAAACTACCAACAACAGTAGCATCTTTATGGGTTGCCACACTAATGAGCTCATCTCTTTTATCTTTAACTGACTTGAACCTGTTTTATTGCATGGTGAAGGACCCATCAGAGAAACTGGAAAGCCTTATTCCAAGAGTCTCTGGCTAATGTAATGCGCTGAGCCAGGACTAGTCGGGCTGACATGAGCCACCTGTACCTGGGGTCACTGGCCTGCGTTTCTGCAGGGATCTGAATTTGGCTGCCACTTCTTATTTGATTGTTAGTGCCTTTTTTTACTAACTGGCATCCACTTCTCTTCTTTACTGTGAGGGTGACAGAGCACTGGCACAGGCTGCCCAGAGAGGTTGTGGAGTTTCCTTCTCTGGAGATTTTCAAAACCTGCCTGGACACGTTCCTGTGTGGCTGCCCTAGGGGATCCTGCTCTGGCAGGGGGGTTGGACTAGATGATCTTTTGAGGTCCCTTCCAACCCCTGACATTCTGTGATTCTGTGATTGTTGCTGTCTGCTTTATGTTGATTACTAGCAATGATACTAATTTAGCTTTGAAGCTGAACACTTTTGCCAGCTGAATACTATTGATTTTGGAAGAGAGGCACCTTTTAAAAAAGTATTCATATTCAGTTGGAAATTCGCAATTGTCCGCTAAAACAGCTCTTCCTCTGTGCAGAAGCCGTCCCATGCAAAGCATGAAGGTTGGCTCCTCTGGCATGAACTCCTGCTTTTAGCCAGCTGCAGGCTTCCTCAGCTGGAGTGTGAAGTTCAAAGGGAATTAGGAGGCTTAGTGACAGACGCAGATCATATCAACCCTTGAGATGTATCTTCCTGAGCCTGTATTTAAGAGCTCAGTTGGCAGAACTAACATCTTGTGACTGGGCATCTCCAGTGAGTGAATAAAAAAAGTTGAATCAGCTGTTTGGCTGAAGGTGGAGAGGACAGACAGATAAACTCCATGTAGCCCAAACCTTAAAGAGTAAGTTCCATTTTTCCATGGCTGATACTACCTCACCGCATCTGAGAATCTGTAGCATTTGGTCTTTTTCCACTAGGAGTCAGTTCTTGTGTGCCTCTTTGCAGGCATGTTGATAGCGAGGGGTGAAGTGCTTGAGTGTGTGCTCTGGTGTACATACCCCTGTGTCCCAAGCAAGAAGCGGACTGGCCCAGGGAGCTCACAGATACTTTCTTCTAAATGCCCCAGCAGATGTAGAAGGGATCCTAAAATCCAGCCCTGAAGTTCATGGCTTGGAAGGAGAGAAGGAATGCTGCTCTAAATAAATTCTATTTATTTATTTATTGCTTTATTATTACCTCTGGTTTTGTCTGCTGTCCTTAGAGGTAGAAACAGTCCTGAAAATGTTTTGCTTTGCTATATGTAGCTATGGTGTGGGTGTTGCTTGGGAGGAACAGAAACATAGAGGGAGAAAAATGATCCACAAATTTTTTTGGGTTAAGATAGTTGTGTGTATTGTTTGAGGGACAGATGTGGGTGTATGTGTGTACAATGTTTTTTGTTGTTGTTGTTTGTTTTTTCTCCTGCTGTTCTGCTTTTAGCTTGTGAATGCATTTCTTAGGTATTTATGCTTCTCATATATAATTTATATCTTGAAATATCTTGCCTAACTTCATTATCTGAGTAATATAAATTATGAAGTTCCCTGTTGAAGTCCCTATTCATAGCTTATTATTCAAGCATTTACATGTAACTGTGCAGAGTGTATTAAATGTGTTGGGGGTTAGGTGAGAGGAGGCTTTTTTCTTCAATAACAAGGATATACCTGCAAGCAGGTACAGAGCTCTGGGTGCTTCTCCATCTGAGCTGAGTGTCATGGTCGAAAGCATTACTTCTACATCATGTTGAAAAGTACTGAGTGTTCTTACAATTGCTATGGTACACTTATAATTGGTGAGGAGCAGCTGTGTGGGCAGCTTCCTTCAATTCTGCTCAAATTAATGAAATCCCTCACAGAGGACCTCTTGATATCTGAGTATAAAGTAAGAGCTAAAAGGCCTCTCTTCATTAATTTTTAACAGCATAAACGCCTTCCAGGCTTTTGACTTTTAAGGCAAATCGTAAAGCAATAATTCTCATGGGAAAAATTTGTCAGGTTTAAGCAGTGGCAGAAGTTTGTGGGACTTTGCAGAGGAACACATTTCCTGATGTTTGATGACTTTTGAAAATTGGTATTAGGAGGTGTGTTTTTCTCTCACACTGCGTAAACCTGGGACACCTTTATCACCAGGTACGTATTTACAGATTGATCATACTAGGTACAATGCGGCAGTGGTGAAATGAGGTGACTGTGCTTTAACACTTTATGAAGCTACAATTTTTTAGGAAAAAATGCTTTTTGTTTTTGACTTGGCTGTTTAGCCTGATGGCTTTGTGAGATAGCTGTCCTATGAGGCAAGGCTTTGGTGGTATAACCTCATGTTGCTTTCTAGTCCTCTAATGTTTGTCCAGAAGTGACCCAGGGACTTTGAAACCCAAATTCCTCCTAGTGTGGAGCAGTGAGAAGGGGAGCGAGCTGCAAAGATTATGATGCTGTATCTCTTGGACATGAGCACTGGAGATGAACTGCCAGGATGTGTCATTCTTTACTGACTATTTTATATCCTTAATCTATTAATCAAGCAGTAACATGTGTTGCATAATCCAATATTCACTTCTGGAATTATATTACTTCCCAATTTCTTACTTTGGTTACTTAGTACCAGCCAAGAGTGGCTTAAATTTTGTGCTTGTCTGTAGCTTTAGATGAAGCCTCTCACCTTCTCTGTGTAAAATTTTGGTATTTGTTAGGATATTTCTCGTGGTTGTAACAAATCTGGATTTAAAGTCAGAAGGCTTTGTCTTGAATTCAGAATCACAGAATCTCTTTAGTTGGAAGAGACCTTAAAGGTCATCGAATGCAGCCATTACCCTAGCACTGCCAGATCACCACTAAGCCATAGAATCATAGAATGTTCAGAGTTGGGAGCGACCTCTAGAGATCATTAGGGGGCTGGTTAGCTTAGTCAGTTGAGCATGGTGCTAACAATGCCAAGGTCGCGGGTTCGATTCCCATTCAGTCCCCACGTGTTGCCTGATCTAGTCGAGAGGTGGCGTCCCTGCCGACAGGGAGGCTGGATTAAAACGATCTCTAAGGTCCCTTCCAGCTTAGGCCATTCTATGATCTAGTCCAGTCCCCCTGCCAGAGCAGGATCTCCTAGGGCAGCCACACAGGAACACATCCAGACGGGTTTTGAAAGTCTCCAGAGAAGGAGACTCCACATCCTCTCTGGGCAGCCTGTGCCAGTGCTCTGTCACCCTCACAGTAAAGAAATTTCTCCTCATGTTGAGGTGGAACTTCCTATGTTTTAACTTAAACCCATTATTCCTTGTTCTATTACTGGGCATTGTCTCCTTCCCCTTGACACCCCCCCCTCAGATATTTGTATACGTTAACAAGATCCCCTCTCAGCTGTCTCCCCGAGCACAACACCTTTAAATACCTCCAAGGATGGTGATTCCCCCGCTGCTCTGGGCAGCCTCTCCCAATGCCCAATGAACCTTTCACTGAAGAAATTTTTTTTAGTATCCAGCCTAAACCTCCTTTGGTGTGCAACTAGAGGCCGTTTCCTCTCGCCCTGTTGCTTCTTACTTGGGACAAGAGACTGACCTCCACCTCGCTACAGCCTC
>NW_009721359.1:0-1379 GCF_000703405.1 Apaloderma vittatum
GATTGCAGAATTTTCAAACTTCAAGTGGGGCCTCAGAATCCCCCAAAGTCTGAAATTTGCGAAGCTGGTACACGGGAAATGAGCTCTCTGGATTTGAACTTTTCCCAGATCTGCAGTGCATGGGGAATGTAGTCCCCAGCCTGGTGATCCCAGATATTCCCAAGAGCCCTTCCCTCAAACTCGCACGACTAATTTATATTTGACAGTCTCTCACCAAAAGATAACATCAAGAATTGCTTTTATAAATAAATAAATGAATCAAACTCTAAAAAAACCCATAGAAGTGTCTTGCCTTTGCACGTAATAGTCACATTAGCACAGCGCAATGATTCTTCCCAATGTAACTCTACAGATGTGCTGGAAATATTCTTGATCTCAAAAGGATGGCTCTTGCTGCTCTCTGAAAAGGATTAATATCGTAAGTCACCGTAACATTGGCGATACTGATTCTTTTAAATAGCAGTCTGCTGATTTGTCCTGCAATATGAAGGTACACTTGGCACAGAAAAAATATAGGAACAATTTAAAAAGAAATGGAAAGTAAAAATGAAAAAGCCTACATGAGATGCTGCTAGTATTCAAGTAATAAATGAAACTTTTAATCCAACAAACTCTTTAGTAAATAAAAACTCCAACATAAATAGTAACTTTCAAGTGCTGGCTGGTCTTGCTATTGCTAACCATGTTGCATATGGCCAACATACTTAAAGTTTCCATCTTTTCTTTACAACGACAAAATTACACTTTTTTTACATCCTACTTCAAGAAAATACAGAGACGTCTCTCGAAAGATACAAGAATAGACTAAGAAATCTAGGAAGGCTGAATTACTTCCCGTCAAAAAAACAAAAACAAACAAACAAAAAAACCACAATAAACCAATCAACCAACAAATATCAAATTACTAAAACCCTTCTATACTTACCAGGAGGAACAGTGATATTATGGGTTTGTGGAGATCGGCAATTCCGAACTCTTACTTTGTATACATTGCATCTCTTGAGTTTTATTGAAGAGGTGGTGTAATTCACAGTTAGGTTTCCCCCAATAATATATTCTCTGTTTCTACTGAGATTTTTCAGTGTAACTTCAGCCATGTTACTCCCACTTTCTCCACCGCTGATTTCGTAGCCAAACCCGTCTTAAAAAAAAAAAAAAAAATTTAAAAATTCAAAACACCCATTTAAAGACAATTTTTAAGAACAATAAAATGTTTTATTGCACCCCCAGCAGCATAGGTGTTTCAGGAATCTGAAAATAAAGCAAAATGAGCTGCTTTTTATTCTTCATCTTTATTTTTATTTCTCTTTTACTTTAATAAATTGAAACAGAAAATTTCCTTAGGAAGATATTTTTTTAACAGTCCTCTAGTTAGGAAA
>NW_009721360.1:0-7235 GCF_000703405.1 Apaloderma vittatum
GTGTCTGCTCAGTCTTGGTCTCATTTGCTCCGTGTAAATGTGGCCAATGTGGATCCCCGCATTTCCCTTCTCTGGATGCCTGTCGGAAGGACTGGCCAGGCAGCGTGTCCTGGCCTGGGGTGAACACACCTTGTCCTGGGCTTTCCTCCTCTGCAGAGCGCCGGCAGCCGAGCAGACCAAGCCCGGCAGCTGGTCATTGACCTGGAGACTCGAGGGAAACGGGCTTTTCCCATCTTCATCTCGATCCTGCGGGAAACCGGGCAGGGAGACCTGGCGGACATGCTGCTAGAGGAGTGCGAATGCCCGCCAGTGCCACCGCAGCTCGGAGACCTGAGGCCCGTCGAGCTGGACTTGCCGGGAGCAAAGCATAATAAAAGTAGGTATTTAAGAGTGTGGTTGTTTTCTGGGCAAACAGCAGCATGGAAGGTGGCAACTGTGGGACATGAACTGTGAAGTCCCGATTTTTCTTACCCTCAAGTGCAGTTTGTAGAGGTCTCTGTGCAGAGCTATTGGGAGAACGTCGTGCTTTCCAGTGGTGGAAGCTTTGAAGCTCGGCCTGTGTGCTCGTGGTGTCAGGAGCTTCCTCCTCTGTGTTTTTGCACGCCGTTTTCACGATACCCTGGTGAAAATGGATTTTGCCACCTCGTGGCCCACTTGTGTGCTGCTGAATCTGGTTGTACGTCTGGCTTGTGCAGTTGCAAGAAGAGTCTTTGTTCTGTCAAGTCCTGAAAAGGGGGAGACGGACGCGATGTTGTATCTCAGCCTTGCAGCAGGGTCACTGCGACAGGCGGCTGCTTCTGGGGCCCCCGGGCTGGTTATTTGTAGCATGAAATTGGAAGGGGGAGAAGGTGAGACCCGACTGTCCTGTGTCATTACAGATGGGAACCTCCCTGAACGTTTGTCCATCCCAGTCCAAGCTGAGAGCGAAAAACCTCCAACGCCTCCCGCACCAGCCCGGGGTAAGCCACGTCCCAGGCTCTTCCGGAGAGACGACACATTGAGCGCTCGTTTCCAGCGTGTGGCAGGGTGGGAAGGGGAAATTCCAACGAGTTACTGACGCGTTGCAGGTGACAGGGAAGGATTGGTGTGAATTCTGGGAGGAAGGTGTATAATGTCTCATGGAGTGCAGAACACTGAATGCCCTGCCTTTGTTGTGTGTTGCAGGTTTGGCTGTTGGCAGGAGGGACCGCGATCTGGTTAGTGTTTGGTTAGCCCAGACGTGTTCCCTGTTAAGCGAAAGCTCCGTGCCTTGTGAGTGGAAACCAAAAAGCAGCCCCAGGCAGCTGGTTCTTGCTTTGTGTTATCTGAGTGGTTGTTCCAAGGCCGGCGCCGCTGTAACGGGGCTGATCGGCTCCGAGCGGGTCAGTCGTTAGTCAGCTCCTTGAGATTCCGCAGCTCCAGCACACACGCTCTAACACAGAGCTACAGCTCGCGCTTCGTTTCCTTCCAAAGGCACCAAGTTGCGTGTTTGTAGTCCTGGTGTTGAGAGACAGGCACGTGCAGCCTGTGTCGGGGCACTGGGAAACGCACAGGGAAGCGAGTGTTGGGACCACGTCGGGAGCTGCCTCCTGACAGCCTGCGGGTGCCTGGGGTGAAGCATGTGGCTGGACGGGGGCAGGGCTTGTGGCCGTATCGGTGCAGGTGTTTGGGAAGCCCTCGTAAAATTCCCGTGGTGCTGTTGTTGATGGTGAAGCTGAGTCTCTGGGAGATCTGTCTGCCCGTTCTCTTGGATCCTCGTGTGGGCTCTCGTGGTGACATTTAATGATGGTGCCTAAAAAACCTCCCAGAGATTTCAGCTCGCCGTCAGAGACGCTGCGGGTGAAGGAGCAGGCAGTTTTCCTGCAAGGCTGGTTTGTGTTCTCTGGCTGCTGATAAAACCGTGCCTGCAGAGAACGGGTGTTCGCGTCCGTCCCTAGGCCTGGATAAGTGAAAAAGCCATGAAGTGAGCTACCTTGAGGGCTCCCAGTGCCCTCTGAGGTTGTGTCCCCTTGGAGCAGCCAGCAAGCACTCCCGCTCAGAGGGTGTTTGTGCCGTGTGCCTGCCAGGTTTACGAGCTGACAGCAGACCCGTGCGGACACTGCCTGATCCTCAACAATGTCAACTTCGGCAGAGACTCAGATCTGTCGACTCGAGCCGGCTCTGACGTGGACTGCGAGAAGCTGGAGAAGCGCTTCAGGGCCTTGCGCTTCCATGTCCTGACCCGACGGGATCTGAAAGCTCAGGTGAGTCCGACTGCGTCCAGCTAACGCGAGGGACGAGAGGCGAGCCCCCGGCAGCAACGGGAGCGCGTTGTGCGATGTACCCCTGTGTTGGCAGCACGCCGAAAGCCCCACCCTGCACAGCACAGAGAAATAATCAACCGCTCCTGTCCTCTTATCTTGTGGTCATAGTGCAATTGCAGAAGGAGAGGGACTTCGCATGTGCTCGTCCTCCCGAATTTTGATTCCTGGCCTGTGATTTGTAGGCACATGGGTGCGGCTGTGCTCCTGGGGTAGCTCTGACAGCCCTTGCCCTGTGCAGCCGGGGCTGTGACCTGCCCCGTCCTCGCTGCTCCTCGAAGTGGCGTGGAAATGCAGTTTGGTTTACATTGCTGAGTTGTAAAGAAGGCAGCGAATAGAGAAATCTGTGTGGTTAAAGCAACCGTGTTAAATAAGGGCAGAACTGCAGAAGGACTCGCTCTCTGCTGATGGCTTTTGCCGCCTGTATGTGGGGTGCAGAGAGACCGACTGGATCCTCCTGAGCAGCGCAGCTGTGAGAGAGCGACAAGGGCAAGGCCCAGCAGTAATCTGTGCCTGAGGTACAGTTCAGAGAACTCTTACCATGGTGTTTTCCACGTAGGAAATGGTTACAGAGCTGCAGACGCTGGCGCGGCGGGACCACAGTGCCTTGGACTGCTGTGTTGTGGCCATCCTTTCCCACGGGTGTCAGGTGGGTTCGTCACGTCTCTCCCTTTGCTCATCAGACCAGCTGCCCACGGGGGAGGGAAACATCTGTCGTGGCTGTTCTGCCCTTGCAAAGAGTTCTTGCTGTCGTGTCTGGGTTAAAGAAAATGGGAGCTTCCCCAGTGTAGTCTGGTCCAGTGTTGCCTGTGGATGAGTGTCCTCCGTTTTGGAAGTCGGGGTGCATAATTCAGAACCGAACAACGGGCAGAGAGCGAAGGGAAGGAGCGTTAACCCCTGTGTTGTGGTCATTCAGTCCTTCCTGCTTCTCCCACTCTGATGAGGAGATGCTGTCAGTAATAGTTAGGGAAGTCGGAGACCTTGCTGTTAGTCATAAAGCCTTTTTGTCGCAAGTGGGAGGCCTCGAAGCATGAGAAGAGCCGTCGTTAGGAAAACAGTGTGTGTTACGTGCCCGTTGTCCCAGAGGCTGGAGAACCCCATCGCTGGAGGAGGCGGGACAGGAGTTGGGTTGCTGAGCTTCGGTGTGTTCCACGTGCCTCCCGGGTGTCCCCTGGCCCTGAAGTGGGGGGTGCCTCTGCACAGACCTGAAGGAGTGAGATTTGTTGTGGTAGCTTTGGGGCACCCGATGGAAGCGCGTTCCCTCGAATCCGGTCTCCCCTTCCGCGTTACTAGCTCCTGGATTCTCCCCTTGCAGACGAGCCATATTCAGTTTCCTGGAGGCATTTATGGAACGGATGGAAAACCCATTCCAATAGAAAAGATTGTCAACTATTTCAACGGGTCCAATTGCCCGAGTTTGAGAGGAAAACCCAAACTCTTCTTCATCCAGGCCTGTATTGGAGGTGAATCTTTGTTTTGGCTCCAGTAGCGAATCGGCTGGTGGGCGTGAGCGGGCTCCAGAGATGTCGTTGGCCTTTGGCTTCTTGTTCCTCTTTCATTTGTCGCCTATTTCTGCATCTGTTTCCTTTCTCTGACTCTCAGCCCCGCGTTGTCACTGCTGGCATGGGCTGAGTCAAAGGGCTGCGGCGCGAGCCTCTCGCAGGAGGGTAGTCCCGATTTGCGCGCGCTGGATCACTTTTCCCGTGGGGTAGGAAGACACGGGACGGAAGGAGGGGAGGAACTGCAGTGCAGAGCCAGGCATGCTGAGGGGCTGCTCCAGGTCTTCAGCCCTGCTGTTGGTGGGGAAGCACGGACCGAGGGCTCTCGTGTGAATCACCGATGGCTCCGACTCAAGAGGTGCAGCCAAAGGGCCCAAAAGCTTTGTCTCCTTGGGGGCCTTTATTCTGTTTTGTTTCTTTTTTCATCTTTTCTTAATGGAGGATGTCTGACCGTTGAGTGCTTGGGTAACATGAATTTCAGGGATTGTCTTCTTGCTGCTTTTTGCAGAGCAAAGAGATCGAGGCTTTGTGGTGGATTGTGATTCACCCGGAGACGAAACTCCTGGAGGCTCTTTGGAATCAGATGCGACTCCTTTCCAGACTCCGTTGGGTCGCGTGGACGAGCCGGATGCCATAGCCAGTTTGCCTACACCCAGCGACATCTTGGTGTCCTACTCAACTTTTCCAGGTGAGACAGCCCACGCAAATCCTTCGCTGGATACGGGGGAATTGGCAAAAACGTCAGAGCTTCACGGCCAAAGTCAGGGGCAGTTCGGGGCAACGGCCTCCAGTGGAGATGGCACCTAGGGAGCAGCAGTAACTTGGCAAGATGAGCAGACTGGCTTTAGCAGTAGTGTTCTCCTCCTTCCTCTGAAGGTTTTGTCTCCTGGAGGGAGGCATCGAGCGGCTCGTGGTATGTGGAAGCGCTGGACAGCGTGCTGGAGCGATACGCCCCTTCGGAAGACCTGCTCAACATGTTACTGCGGGTAAGTGGCATTTTTTTGCCCTGCTCTTTGTAGTCCCGACGAAGGAAACGGAGCTGCAGTCAGCTGGGGCAGGGAGGCCCGTATTTAAAAAAGGAATGCGGATGTTGAGCGTTCAGCTTATGCGATGGCTGACTGGAGGTCTGTGAAGAGGTCTGATTAGGAAGAAAGTGTCTGGCCTCAGTGTGCCAAAAATCACCTCGAGGTTCCTCTAGTGAGAAGCCATCGTGAAAATACAGGCTTTAATCTTTCCTAAGGAAACACGCAAAAAATGGCACAGCTTGTCCCATCCTCAGAACCCCAAGCTGATGGGACCTGGGGCACCATCGTAAGTGTGCTGCCCCGCGTCTGGGCAGATCTCGGTCTCCCGTCCCTGGAGATCTCCCCGGGTGCTTGTTCTCTCTCTGGTGCTCCTGTGCCACCAGAGTAAGTCCTGAGGAGCATCTCACCCGTGGGAAGGCGAGGCCAGATGTTTGTGTTCGCGTGTCCCCGTCAGCGAGGAGCGCGACGTGCAGGGAGTGCAGAAGCAGTGTGGCTGACGAACGGCTTCCTCTGCCTGCGGGGCTGACCAGAGAAGATTGCCAAAGCTGGGGGCAAGCACCCTCGGACACTTGTGCTGTTCTCCGTGGGTAGCAGAAAAGCTTTGTGTGGAGGCAGCAGGGGAGAGAGGACCTGCTTGTTGGTTGCTTTCCTGGTGTCAGGGCGCTTCTTTGGCGTGAGAGCCTCTCTCCACGGGCTGGTGTTCAGTAGGAGGGAAGGGACCTTGGGGAAGTGACAGGCATGTCTGGAGGACAACGAGCGGGAGGGGAGTGTCCTTTTAATAAACACGCAGGGGGCAGGAGGGAGCTGTGGGTCATGCTGAGAAGCACCTGCCAGAGGCAGCGGTGGCTGGTACAACCAGGGTTTCTTGAAACGTCATGTTTTCTCAAGTCCCCTTTGTTTTTGCCAGCAAAAATGTCCCATTTTAGGAGACCTGCCTGCTCTCCTGGCCCACCATCCCGCTCCCCGTCCTTGGCACCCTGCTGCCCAAGAGAGGTCGCGCCGCACGACTTGGAAAAGCTCCTCACCCGCTCTCCTTCTGTTCTCAGGTGGCAAACGCCGTCTCTGCCAAGGGGACGTACAAACAGATCCCGGGCTGCTTCAACTTCCTCCGTAAGAAATTCTTCTTCACGTGCACGTGACGTGTGGGCTCCGAGGTCCCCACCAAGTGCGAGAGTTACTTCGTCCGGCCAGATGAAATCTGCGCCTGCAGTGACTTGGGGTCGGTGCTCCCGGTGGCCTTTGTCTGCTGAGATGTTTGTCTTGAGAACCCTCAGCTGTGAATGCTGCCCCCGCTGTGAAATGGAAGACGGAGGCTGGCGCTGAGCTGGAGGGACGGGTCAGGGACGGAGCAGGGCTGGGGGAAGAAAGCCCCTTTGCCAGGACACGTGTCGGCCTGGAGGCTCCACGCTGGCGGAGGAGAGCACCTCTAGCTCGCTGCGACGAGGCCGCACTCGGCGTCCAGCTATTTTTTTCCAGCGATCGCAATGTCTGTGTCCTTTGCTACCCAGATAATGGGGTAACGGAACCCTGCTCTGCCTTAAGTTCAGTGGAGTGAGGTTTGCAATCCCTGTTTCTTGTTTGCAGTAAAAAGCAGTGAAAAAGGACTAAAAGTCTTTTGCGTTGTGTTCCCTCGTCTGTTCTGTCTTGTGAAAGCCACTTCTCTGAAAGGGCAAGAGCAAGACAAACCTTCTCTGAGTAATTTTTTTAGCCTCCCGCTGCTCCTGGTGGCATTTCCTGGCTGTGCCAGCATACGGAGCTCACGTCCTTCCAAGGAGTCGATCGGACGCTAAACAGAGCGAGTTAGAGCAGGAAAACGCTGAGGATTCCTTCGGGTGTCAGAGCTGAGGTAAAACACTCGCCCTGCTGAGCTGCTGGGCAGAGCTGCAGTGACGGTTTTGGGTCAGAACCCCTGGATTCTGCTGTGGGAGGTTTTGGGGGCCTGGGCAGGGCGACCGCGCAGGATGTGGCCGTGATGGGGCTGCCTGTGCTCGGGGGGTGTGAGAGCTCAGCGCCACAGCGGTCCCGGCCCCGTGGCCCCAGGCTGTGGGGTGCTGGTGCTCCCTGGCCTGACCCCTTGTGCACAGAGCACCCGGGGCTACGGCTGATCCTGGGGCTGATCCCGGGGCTGATCCCATCTCCCAGGGACCCCTTCTCCCGTGGGAAAGGGGACCCTGCACTCTTCTGCCTTGTTTATTTTTGTCCCCCCAGCCCTGTTCTCCCGCCATGGGAGCAGTGGGACTGGGGTGTCCCGTGGGCACCTCAGCTGGAGTTGGGGGTGACCTGGTTGGGGACCACCAGGACCAAAGTTCTCTGGGGCTCCTGGCCCAGGGCGCAGTCACAAGGGGGACCAGTCGTGGACCTATCGTGGTGTTCCTTCCCCTGGTGCTCACTATGAAAGGGCCAGCTGGACCGTTCCAGCACAGCAGCAAACG
>NW_009721361.1:0-3356 GCF_000703405.1 Apaloderma vittatum
CAACACAAGAAGGACGTGGACCTGTTTGAGCAGGTCTCAAGGAGGCCACAAAGACGATCAGGGGGCTGGAGCGCCTTCCCCACAAGGACAGGCTGAGAGAGTTGGAGTTGCTCAACCTGGAGAAGAGAAGGCTCTGGGAAGACCTTATAGAGGCCTTTTGATGTACAAAGTGGGCTTATAGGAAGGACGAAGATTTTTTACCAAGGTGTGTAGCAACAGGGCAAGGGACAACAGTTTTAAACTGAGAGAGGGTAGGCTTGGTTTGGACACACGGTAGAAGTGTTTTACGCTAAGGGTGGTGAGACCCTGGCACAGGTCACCCAGAGAAGCTGTGGGTGCCTCATCCCTGGAAGTGTTCAAGACCAGGTTGGACGGGGCTTGGAGCAACCTAATGGAGTGGAAGATGTCCTTGGCATCTTCCCTCATGAATGGGGAGGATTGAACTTGGTGATCTTTAAAGGTCCCTCTTAACCTAAACCATTCTATGATTCCTGTGGCTCTGCAGGTGGATTTGGTACCCAGAGCCGTGAGACCAAGTCTTCCTTTGCAGCTGGGCACCTGCAGCCACCCTGCACTGGGGCTTCGCGCCGTGGGGAACCAGGAGATGAGTTACCTTGTGCTCAGCAAACTGGAGGGAGGATGAAGGCGTTTCAGACTGTGTTTGCTTTCCCTTCCAGGCCCTGGGACCCCGATCTGCCTGACGACGTGGAAGAGATGAAGCTGATCCTTCACATGTGGGTGGCTCTCTTCTACAGCAAACCCAGCAAGCTCCTGAGCAGCAGGAGGAAGGTGGTGGAGCACAGCAACCCCGAGAAGTACGTCTCAATCAACAGCACTGGGGACTGCCTTGAGCTGAGTGACGACGGTGAGGACTCTTTTGGGTTGGAGATGTGCCCTGCAGACTCCCGGTCAGACCCCGACCAGACTCCCAGCAGCTCTCTGGATTGCAGGATGCGTTGCCAGGGACCCTCCCGCCCCGAGGAGAGCCCCGCGGACTCTCAGACTGATGCTGATGGCATTTCTGGTGTCGTCGATAGTACAGTATCATCTTCTTCAGGAGAGCTGCCTTGTGGGGAGGAGGAACCTTCTTCCACCAGCTGTCCTGAGAGCCTTTCCCTTGCTGAACACGCCGATGAAAGCCTGGCTGTGAAAGCCAGGCAGCCGGCGGCCGTTCCTGAGGAGCGTATGGGTGACATCTCGACCATCGCTGCGGTAAGAGCTCGGGTTTTGGGTGATACCAGTCTCCAGGGCACACGATGCTTTTTGCACTTTTAGGAGTAAGGTCTCCTGAGAGGAGTGGGGCTCTCTTAGAGCCAGGCAGTGGGTGTCCCCAGAGCAGGGTAGAGAAGCATCCCTCAGAATTTAGCTGCCCAAAATGACCATCACGCGGACGTGCTCAGAGTCACCATAAAAAAGATTTCGGGCCACTGGTTTGGAAGAGCTGAGGTCTGTTGGCTCGGAGAGGTTTTTCCCCACACAAACGTGCTTTGCCACGTTTCCCTTGCTCATCCGGTGAAGTTAGTTAATATTCCGTTCTGAGTAATTTTTTTTCTAATTAATTTTTACGGTTTCTGTGGTCTGCAGATGGTCAGGAGTGGAGGTACTTGGATGAAAATAAACCGTGGGTGTCTGCTGACATCTTTCAAGGCTGAATTCATGGAACTAAAATAGTTCCTTTCGAACTTCAGCTCTGAACAAAGAGGCAGCTGCCGTAGGGCTGCCGCTGTTTTGCATGAAGGAAAAGAAAAACATCCCAGTGTTTCTTTACCACCTGGATTTAGTGTTGTGGGGCAGGTGGGAGAGTAGTGACAGGAAAACTGGGATTACAGTCCATAGTGCCCATAGAGCTTGCTTGGAAAGATAAATTCAGTAGGCATGAGGATGCTGTTGATTGCGTTACCTCTGGGCACCAGCTGGTGGCCTCTGCACAGTTCGGCCTATTTTTAAGCTATTTCGTGGTGTAAAAAAGGTAGAAAATAAACCTCTTGATTGTGTTGTTTCAGGAGGAGCCACCCAGGGAGGAACTACCGGGCTCTCCAATCACCCCCAGCCCATCTGATGAGCTCAGGGACACCGACAAGCCTCCAGCTGCTCTGGGCAGGGAAGACCCTTGCGACCGAGCCCCGAATTCCAGCACTTCCAGCACGGCTCCCTGGAGTGATGCCCGGCGTGGAGAGCAGCGGGAGAGCGGATGGACAGCAGGATCAGGGGGTGGCCCCGGCCCTCCCGAGGACAGGGAGAGCGTGGGAGATGCTGGACACCGTACGGACGTTGAGGATGGCAACTGGGCCACCAGCGATGCGTCGCAACGTGCCTCTGACTTGGTGCCCTTAGAAGCGATTCCCAAAAATGAAAAGCCCGACAAAAGGAAAGTGGGGAATCGCAAGAGCCCTTGGGACAAGCAGAAAAAGAAGAGGAAGAGGTGAAACGGATTAAAATAGAACAAGAGGACTCTGGATATGAAAGCACGGTCCTGGGGCCGGTTGATTTAGCATCTCCTGACGTGGAGCGTGAACGCAGCACACAGAAGCGAGTGGATTCAGCGTGTGTGAAGGACTTTGGTGTTCCTGGAGAGGGCCCTGTGCCTGGCCCCGCTGCCTTAGCGTCCCCCTGCCCAGGTAGACCAATGCCAGTGCTGCCAGGTGGGACTGGGGCTGGCCCTCGAGGGCTTCCTGGTGAGGTGGCACCAAGCTTGGACGCACTGCAAGAGCCCTGGGAGACTCTGGCCACCTCAAGTGCAGGGACAAGCGGTGTTGGTTTGGCACACGCAGCCAGGCCAGCCGACGTAAGGTCGCCCTGTGACAGCGGGTCGATGCTGCCGTTACCGTCAGATCCGAGCTTTGTCTGTGGGACACAGCCAGCGAGCGCCACGGGCAACTTGGGACCTGCTGAAGAGACACTCAGAGACGGTTCTGAGGAGAAAAACGAGGATCGTGCGCGCTCTGCAGAGCAGTGGGAAGCACCTGCTGGGAGTGAAGCTGCCGGCACAGCTGCCCTCGAGTCGCCGTGCAGCCAGGGACTGTCACAGACCTTGTCCCCCGACTCCAGCTCTGTCTGCCTGTGGATGGAGCAACAGGTCCTGGGGCTGCTCCTGAGGACCGGGAGGCCGTGGGAAGCGACCAGTCTCCATCACAGAGCGACCCGGGAGGGAGCAGCTGCCTTTCCCCAAGGTGTGGGGGTGACACTCGCGCCGATCTCGCTTTGCTGAGTGCTAGCGAATCAAACCAAGAAGGGAACAAGGTTTTGGTAGAAGAACAGTGTGACAGGGACAGAAGCCCTTCTGCCAACAGCACTGATGTGCCGGAGGAGTCCTTGGAAGGAGGTGATGGCCAAGGCTTTGCCTTTGACTCTACAGC
>NW_009721362.1:0-49588 GCF_000703405.1 Apaloderma vittatum
CACCACACAGCTTGGTATCATCAGCAAACTTACTGACGGTGCACTCAATGCTGTCGTCCATGTCGCTGACAAAGATGTTGAACAGCACTGGACCCAGAACAGACCCCTGAGGAACACCGCTTGTCACTGGTCTCCATGTGAACATTGAGCCATTGACCACAACTCTTTGAGTGCGACCATCCAGCCAGTTCTTTATCTACTGAGTGGTCCATCTGTATCCACTGAGTGGTCCATCTGTCAAATCCGTATCTCTCCATTTTAGAGACAAGGATGTCATGTGGGACATTTCATCTAGAGCTATGAGGGATGTCAGCAGTGCTAGTTTTTAAGAGGAAAGAAGTGCTGGTAGGACTTAGTCTCAAGGCTAAAAAATGTGCAAGAAGTTCTTTGAATCCTTTAAACCAAGTTATAATCATGATAACACCATTCATCACGGCAGCTCCCCCTGTCAAACCAGCCCCTTTAAACACAACTCTTCCTGTTGTATAAAGTCATTCAATGAAAGATTTTATTACTGCTGTCTGTACTATTTTTCCAGGGCGCTACCATAATAGAAATCAACACAGAGAAATCAGCAATAATCACACATGTTTCATATTGGTTCCCATGTGGAAAACATTTCAAAGGTGTCAGTGCCTGGAAAACCTGATGGTTTCATTGAATACCAGAATGAAACTCCAAGGCAAACCCTGAGGAGAGATTAACACTTGGAAGTATAAAATTCAGGTAGTAATGAGAAGCCAGGTGTTCACTGTCAAGGATTCCAAGTTTCCCTAATTACAGACGAGTGTCTGACTTTAACTGCCTCTCTCAGGTGAGCCAGTAATCCTTTGTTGACAAAGATTTATAAAGAGAAAAAAATAACAATAGGAAAATAAAAAGAAATATGCCTCTGTTTGCTGCTAAGGAGAAAATATTACAGAGACAGTCCTATTTCTAACTAAATTAAGACGAGAGAGGGAGTTGGAGTCATGTTGCACCCACAGTGATCATTCTGCAAATTGCAATATGGATCTAGAATTTCATGTTAATTACATTTTATTTGAAAAGTGCTGCACTACACAGTATTTTCCACAGCAGTGGAGGCTTGATTCTGCTCTCAATTATGTAGGTGTAAAATGGAGTATCTCCAGTGAAGCTAATGAAGTTAGAGTAGTTTAACACTGAAATGAGGAAGATTACAATAAGGCCCTAGAGCCTGCAATATTGCTGCTGCAGTTAATGATCATTACTGCAGAATGCTGTAGTCTGGTAATTATTTTGTTCGTGCAGGTAGAAAGATACACAAAACTGGCATTGATCGTGTCTCTAAAAGGAATATTCTCCAACCTAATATTGTCTCTGCAAATTGCATTGCATATTCTTTTTTTGTGTGTATTGTGGTTCTGTGCAAAAGGGAGTGTGTTCAGATTTTGAGGAGTCTGATTCAAAAGGCTGCATGGGAAGCTGAGCATCAAAGTAACAAAACTGTGCCTTGTATTTCATTAATCCTTTAGGCTGCTCTGATGTCTATTGATGTTATGAGGAGAGCCCATTACTTTTGCTGCTTTCAGAGAATTTTGATACAGACTTTAAAGTATGACAACTCAGACAGTCCTAGTCAAAACAACTTTCAAACTCTTGGCTTACCTGCCATATCATTACATGCCAGCCAAGCTTTCCTGAGCATCATGTAGGGGCTGCTTAGGGCCATAAAGTGAACCTGAGTTCTTGCTCCTAGGATATTGAGTGGAACTGGCCCAGGACAAAAGTAGTATCTTGAGTTCATCTCTCCCTGGGCAGATGTGGACACAGGAGCTACATCTATGCTGGTAAATGGTGGGACATGAGTAGATGAGGTGTTTAGGGACATGGTTTAGTGGTAGACCTGGCATTGCTGGATTAACAGTTGGACTCAATGATCTTAAAGGTCTTTTCCAACCTCAATGATTCTATGAGTCTGTGATTTTGTGTGATTGTCCACACTTAAACTGGGGATGAATGGGAACAGAACATAGAACAAGAATTTTCTCCCCAAAAGCGGTTGGGATATGGCCGTCCTGTTTTCAGGGTTTTGAACATGTATAAATGAAGGCTGGGCCATGCCACTTGGCTTCAGAGCCTAAAAAAGATCTCTAGCCTAAATAATATCTGTAGTCTGCTTA
Organism: Apaloderma vittatum; assembly: GCF_000703405.1. NCBI lineage: Eukaryota > Metazoa > Chordata > Aves > Trogoniformes > Trogonidae > Apaloderma > Apaloderma vittatum. Next base: position 2,145 of record NW_009721362.1, read on the forward strand.
GATATAAGCAGAGATAAGCTTAGGTATAATATCTGTAGTCTGTATAGTTGTTGCATAATGTAGATGCAACTGTGTAGCAGCACCCATGAGGCTGGAGCAGAGATAAGTCACCAGTAATCCATCTTAGCTTTTCCTTGAAGCCCTGTAGGGCTAAACTTAGGTACCAAACTGGTAGCTCAGACTTAGGTACCAGTGGCTACCATTGAGGGGCTAAACTGTCAAAATGAACCATATGCTTTAGGACACAAGGATATTCCACATCTAGAACAGGCCTAGATGCTCTGTGCCTGGTGATAGCATCCAGATGACCCTCTGCCTGAGTGACGAGAGCAGCCTGATAGCAGCACTGATGCGAGTTGAGGGTCACAGGGCATGGGCTTCTTCCTGTTCCTGGGGCTGACCAGGTCAAGTACAAGCTTAGTGTAGCCCTGGAGTAAGCAATGTGAAGGAAAGTGGCTGGATTATGGCACCTAGTATTTTAATTCTACTTAATTCATACTTTGACATGGTCTAAGTGTATAGCCAGTGCCAGCCTCTTTGTTAGTACAGCTATCTGGTTTATATACATATTTCTCATATATTAATATATTTATTAAAAGAGCCATTTTTTTGTGAGTATATCTCTTAAAAACTCCCATGCCAACCTGTTTCCTCCGGCAAGGTAATCCAAGGTTTATATCAATGTTTGTAATGAATTTTGAGCATATGCCAATGTGTCAGTGACAACAGAAGAGCAGATAATTTGAAAAGATATTATTAAAAGATTACTACCTTCAGATAAACTGTTTTCAGCAACACTGCAGACCAACTATATGCAGATTTAATAATAACTCTAATATCAACTACTTGTGAAGAGAGAATTTTTCAAAGTCAGGAGTGCAAAGGTTCCCATATCAATTATAATGGGAGAAGGGAGGCTGTTTTTTTAGGTTCCCACCTTCCTACTTTACACTGGGGATGGCAAGTCCAGAAATTGTTCTGTAGCTGTGCTTTGATGAGTACACTTCTACCATTCTGTGTTTGGAGGTGTTGAATTGCTGCTGACTTGTTTGTCACAATATTACTCCTAATGCCTTTTAAAAATTACTGTGTGTTGGCTACTCTTGCTTCTCTCTCAAATGATGGTGAATTAGAGGGGAAGCATGAAAGGAAATGGATTCAAACAGCCTTTGCAATAAGCTTGGATATGTGGCAGGCAGAGACAGGGACAGTTTGACACCATAGGGCTTGCTCCTTTTCCTTTGCATTTCTCTGACCAGAAGTGCACTTCTTCACATCTTTCTAAACAGAAAGACAACACAAAAACTCAGGCAAAGCGTTATAAAATTTTTCTCTTTGGCACTTGTCAAGTACCCCAAGCAACTGAACTCGGAGAGGTTCCCCAAGAAATGGAAGCCAGATTTATCTGTGGGATAAAATGCATCTTGTCCTCAGGAAGGACATCAGAGTTCAGCTCAGAAGCACGAGCTGGAAAAGGCATACTCCACATGTTCATCATGTAATCTATCTCCTAGGATGCACAACTTGAAAAGAGTTTGTATGTCACTGCAATATGTCCCCTTGTTTATCTTCCAGACAGACTTCATGTATCATGTTGATAAATTGGGCAATGCGCAGGGCCAGTTCCCTCCTACTGAGGTGAGTGGGAGCTGCGTGGTGCCTGATACCAAAGCTGAGGAATTATTCAGATTGACTAACATAGCTGAGTGCATGCCAGGCTTGTTTTATTTTCCTCATCAGATCTCTTGGGGAGTTACGGAGCTGAGGGGTGACTGGGTTTCAGGAGCAGATTAAAGGATGGTAGCACCACTTGTTTAGCAGCATCCCACGTAGCTCACACAGCTCAGGACCTGCAAAATGGGTGCAGCTGTATAATTTGGGGACCAGCCCAACTGCAGGTGCAAGAGGCACAGGGACCAGGGAAAAGAAAATCCCCCTTGCTCTGCTGGAGCTTTTGCTCAAAGTTTATCCTTTTTAGTATTTGTCCTGGAGGGTTGCTTAAGGCAGTTCTATAACATAAACAATTATTAATAATGATTCAGCAGCTATGCTACTCTGTGTAAAAGAAAACAAAACCAAATAAGGCTAATCTTTTGCAATACTATTTGTAGTTTCCTGTAGGGTCTGGTATGTATCTCACAGCCATAAAATAATTAAAACTTATCACTTTTCAGTAATGAAGGAGCTTGAACATACCCTGAGGGTTTACTTCTCACATGGCTAATGCCTTTGGGGGTCTGGGTCCAAACAACTAAAATCATATTTTAACAAAATGGTTTCCAATTTTAATTTTTTGTTTGAGTACTCAAACAAAAGAGATTCAAAACCTATTCAGTGTCAGTGCAATGAACAGCATTCATACACCTGCTGCATTTGTTTCTCATATTTAGGGAGTGAAACAGTGACGATTTTCCTCCTCTGGAATCCAAAGCTTGTCACCGAGCAGTGTGTCCAACCAGCTGCTGACCAGTGTGCATCTCTTAGCAGAACCCATGTGCAGCACTGTGCTGTATCCATGTCTCAGGGGCTGACCTGGAGAAGACCTCGTGTGCAGTCTCCTGCTGAGGTCTCTCCTCCAGCACTTGGTCTTTGCCCCAGGAGCACTTATTTGCACTGATGCAGGCAAAGTATTGCCTCATGTGATGTATGAACAATTTGCTCCTTCGCTGATGGATATTGTGCTGTAATGGATAGAGCTGTTCAAATGTAATGGATGCTGCTGACTGGTGGGTTCAGCGAGACCATCCAGGGTAACATTCCTGGTCTGTGTTTGGTTATGGGAGGGTGAGTAAGTCTGAATGGGTATGGGGAGAGTGTTAAAGGGCGCGTGAGGCTATGCGGCTATGCCTTTTCAGCTCCTGACGATGTTCTGCTGTCATAAACACACCTCTACCTCTGAAAACTTTACTAGTGTAGCTGTCTCATCAGCAAGCACATATAATTTTGCTTCTGTTCTATCAGAAAACAAGAAGGAGTTAACCCAAATGCTGTCATCATCATAAATACAGCTTGAAGAGGGAGGCAGCTAAGTCACTAATCCGTTCTGAATTCAGTCTGGTGATGCAGAGAGAAAAGAGTGTGTGGCCAAGAAGAAAAATACTGTGTATATCAAAACACACACGGAGAAAATTAGCCTGAGAATGGGAGATGTTGAACACAAAGAGAAGAAAGCAAGAGAATAGAACCAAAGATAATAAAAATAAACAGCCACAGCCAGACTCAGATGCTGTCTCTCCCATTAGGGATGACTTAACTGACACATTGCCTCACTGGAAAAGTATGCAGGCAGGTGTGACTCAGGATCGGTCCAAATGCGGCCTGTTGTTCTATCCAAGGTGAACACTAAAATATAGAAGGGAATAGCTGTATTTTGTACCTGAATTAGTAATTGCAAAGGACTGATTCCAACATGCCTTAGGGATTTAGCTGTGGAAATCCCACTGACCTTCAGTAGTGCTTATGCACCTACATTCCTTAGGCGCTTTAGAAAATCTGCGTGTATGTACTGGACTCAGGGGTAAAGTCCACTGCTATTATTATAATTTGACTATGATTTTAAGATCCTGTAATGTATGCAGTTTTATACAAATTTACACAGTAGTATTTGTCAGGTCAGGGTTGTTGCCATCAAAGTGTGAAGTTCAAATGGATGTGAATTACTGAGAATTAACAGCGTGTTTTGAATTATGTATTTTATGTTTACATGTGAATGCCCTTTCCGAGTCACATCTGGGTTTTGTGCTGTTTACAAACTGCTCTAAAAAGCTGAGCTGAGAATATTTGTAGCTAGTTCAGTATATCAAACAGAGGAATAGAATTTAGCTCTATTCTTAAACCATGATTATTTATGTAGCAGGCATGTTGGCCAACAAAAAGAATGAAAGCTGACGGGCATGAAAATAACCAGTCTGCTTGTACATGAATCTTGCCTGCAGTGGTCCCAGAAGGAGCTTGAAGAGGACTGTGTAAATTGTGAAACAAAGGGTGCATAGTTAACATACGCCAGAGATGACCAGTTGTGAGGCTACTTGATGCTACATATCCCACACGGCGGTGAGGCAGCGGAAAGGGCAGAAAGAAATCAGGAAGCTCCAGGGACATGTGTGTGTCCATATTTTGGGAGCATGTGACTGTCAGCACTGAGTGTGAGCCGGCGCACCAAGTTACCAGTTTAACATGAAAATGCAGAATAAGTACAAGAAGGCATGTTCGGATTATGCACACCCAAAAATAAATTAAGGGAAGGTTAAATTTAAAACAAATTACAGTTGTGAAATGAGGTAATCCGAAGTGTGAAGGCGAGAGTATCGCGACAGCCACATGCCTTAATCTGATGCTTTACGGGAATACCTGTTGGCGTATGTACATTGAGAACTGCTCCATGATAACACAAAATGGTTTTCCACGGGGTGCCTACCTTGTTTATCGAATGGCATGGATGGAGATTGCTGGATGAGACAGATGATCAATAATTAGTTTTATCCTTGGTTTCTTAAGAAATGAGTCTTTTGTTATTTTCTGCTGACCAGTTTTCTCTCTGACTTTAGAATCTATCAGACAGACTAATTTAGCCAGTTTTCTCTCTAATGACTTTAGAATCTATCAGACAGACTAATTTAAACTAGATGTGGATTAGTGTGTGTCCTCAGAACCTCTCTAAGTCAGCTCAACCAGCATGTTAGACATGCTTTTGCTAGAACATACGCTGTTTTCTGTGACTTGCCTCACTCCTTGCAAACCTATTTGACTCTACATAATGCAGTGGACTCAGCTGAGGCTGGAAACTGAAGAAATAGGGAATATATTGCTGCATTTTCAGCACAGAGTGGAAACTGTGGCAAGGTGAGAATCTTGGTGATGAGAGAGTGAAGAACAGTTTGTTCCACTTAGTATGCTATGATGAGAAGCAGTTTGTGAGTTGTCAGTACCTCACAGCATCTCTTGCTTTCCCTCCCATAACCTTTCTCAAACTCACATTCCTGAAGCCCTGCAAACTCCTTGTTTTCCAAGGTCCATCTCACAACGCCAAGGCAGGTTGATGGAGTAAAGCAGAATTTTGTCCTTTGGCACCTGTGTTTCTCTTGTCTTCCTTTCTTCTTGTTTTTTTTTTTTTCTTTTCCCCATGGGAAAGAATCTTTGTGGCAAATATTTCTCAGGCCTCACTAATGGGACTGTCTAAAGGGGAAAGAAAAAAAGAACAAAACAATCACAGTGTGAAAACTTTTACAAGGATGAAACCAAGGGGGTATTTATTACAGTAAGAATGTGGTAGGATGAACAAAAGGATTATTCTGGAACACCATTGTGGTACAGCCATCTCCTTGATGTTAGAGATTATTCATTTGTTGAAGATTTTACGAGATCAGGATACAAAATATTTCTCATATTTTGGCTGCTTTTATTAAACCTTCCACCTCAAAATTACCAAGATTTATGAAGTAATTTCTGATTAGTTTAATTCACTTATATATATCGCAGAGTCATCTAGAAAGTCTATTAAAAGATATATAATATGTAAAATCTTGATTTAAATAGGCAATTGGAAGCTGCAATGTGAAGCTTATCTTTCCTGTTCCTTATACAGGAAGCTTCCTGGTATATGATTCTTTTAATTGTCTATAGAGCATTTTGTCACATATAGACTCAAATTAGCAGCTTTGTATAAAGTATAACTCTATATAAAGTGGAAAAAATGAGAAAAAATATTGCAAATATTTTGCTAATAAGGTGATGAAACGGAAACTCTATAAAGCTGATACTGAGCTATTTCAGGTTTTAGACATACACAACATTATGTGGTCCAAATGAAGGTACCTCATCCCCTACTGCACTGCCTGCGATACAAATAAAATTTATGTGCAATATTATATTTAATAACATAAAATTAATCCAAGAGCAAAACTGAGATCCAAGAGCATGATCTTGTATGGCAACATAACTTTGTATTCATGGCTGATTTTTTTTTCCTCTTAACACAGAAAAATAATGCGGGTTGATGCAGTGTCCTAACACAATAGGGGCTAATGAATAGAGCTTGCTGCACTCGAGAGACTGCAGTTCAATTACTAGTGGTGCCAATCAAGTCAGAAATATTAACCATGGTAACAGCGGATCTGAGTTGTGTGGAATGAGGCAGTGGCTTCTTGGGGAAGATGGCCTCTTGGGAGGAAAGGGGATGTTCACAGCAAGAGTTGCAGAAGGTCGGAGAATGTTTCTTTGTGGCACGGGAAAGCAATGCTCAGCTCATACTACAGGGACCGTTGTGCTGTTTGTGTATGTTTTCATTGCAAGAGTGCCCGAGATGTCATAACTAGTAAGTGTGACTAACTTCGGGGCCCATAGTACGCACATAACCCATAGAACTGTATTTTTACATGTAAGTGTCCAGCATACTATTTAATTATGTGAAATATTTCTGTGCAAATTAGGTCCTAAGCAGGAGTAAAATGTTGCTGAAGTCAGTGTGACTGTGCTGAACTGCACCAGTCGAAGCTGTAGCCTTTTATGAGGATTTACTTAATATAGTGCATTTGTTCTGCTGGCTGATGATCAGAGTGAGGATCCCTTGATTTGATACAATGGCAGTGTTATGTATTAGTAGCATGAACAGGAAGCAGCTGGCGTCCTGTTCAGAAAACAATCTCAGTTTTTATTGCAGAGAACAATATTGAAAAACAGTGTGTGTGTGTGTGTGTGTGTGTGTGAGGGGCCTAATCTGTAAAAATGCACGAGTTTGGATACCGTCCCTTTTCATTGACTAGTCACTTCTGGACTAAATCTAGATTTGTATCTTTTCACAGAAAGCTGTTCTGGTTTCAGTCCTTTGGAATACATAGAAAACCGGCTAGAGCCCCAAAATGGCTATTTTGCACCTGCCTGCTGCCTCTCCTTCTCTTCCAGCTGGTGAGTATGCTCAGTTGTGGAGTGTTTTTCCCTTTCTCTTATTCATGAAGAGATGGCACATCTTTTTGGTCAGTATCACTGAAACATTTCCTATTCTTTGTCTTGGATGTGATTAAAAAAGCCAGCTGTTAGGGGTAGTTACTGTATTGTGGGAGCTTAGTTCCGTTGTTAACTCAAACTTCAGTAAAAATACAGAATGGGTTTCTTAATAACTGGAGAGTAAAAGCAGCAAGTAAATTTGAATATGTTCACAAAACTGGTGAAAATAATGTACGCTTAATACCTTTTTCTGAGGATTTTGGAATACATGATAACTATCATGTCTCTAGGGAAAACAGGTGTAGTGTCTGCACAGGGCAGATGGATTGTAGAGATTCCTCTTGTGGAACCTGTCCCAGGTTGAGAGGAAGAAAGGTCTCCACTGCCCAAAAATGGAGCTCAGGGATACTTTGTCAACCCATGGATTCTAAGGCCAGGTGACATGGAGTGACTTGACGAATGTATCCTGACAAAAGAGGAAAAAAAAGCAGCAGAAGTGAGGGCAGGAAAAGCTGTCTAGTAATTGAGGCTGTGTGCTGGCTTCCAGGAGGTTGAATTTTAATTTCACTATTGTTTTTTTGACCTGAGACAGGGTCACTTTCCATTATTACCTTTATTTTACCTCTCTTCCACCTCCCACGCTTTGTCCATCTTGAGTATTGAACATTTATTCACTGTGAGAGACAGTTCCCCTTTTCTCCTAATGAAAACTGAATCCCAGTGTCTTACTCATAGTAGAAAATGTGAGCCATCTGGTTAAGATATCCTGGTCAAAATGCACTTAAGTCATTGCAGTTTCAATTGCATAAGTGACTTAATCACTGGAGGAGGATGAGAAGCCACTTGTCATGTGTCTTAGAGCAATGCCCTAACCGCTCGGCTAAACTATGATTTACTGACTGGATTAACAAATAACCAATTATTGTGAAACACCACCAGAATCAGGTTGAGGAAGCCAGTGCTTAGGTTGATTGACAGTCTGTTGTTCAGACATTTGCTTGAAAAATGCGAGAACCACGTTCAGGTCATGTTAGGACTGACTCAGAACAGTGCCCGAAGCCAAGAGAGTCTACAGGCTCAGTAGTCACTAGCCTACTGGGGTATTTTCTTCTCAGCTCAAGAAATATTCAAATAGCAAAGAATGACTGAATATTCTGAATGTCTAGTTCAATGTCTAGGGTTGCGTACAAACTGTGTTTAGTAAAGGACAGAAGTGAACCAGTCTCATGTGTCTGGGCAGAGCTGTAATTACTTGAAGAGAGTACAAAACCAGAGTGATAGATAGCAGCATTATTAGTATCTAGGTCTCAAACCCCTTATTCGACTTGTTCAGTGCAAATCCAGAAATAATTTTGGGATTACTGAAATGATACATTTTGGCAAATGCTATATATTATTTCATCTGCTCTTGATTTGTCGTGTAAACAGCCCACAGCACCCACTGAGATGCTAGTAATGGCTGCTTTAGCAGGCAATGTGTGATAACACAGGAAACAAAAAATTCAGAAACTCTGCACCCTAAATTCTGTCCTTGGTTCTGTTGGCCTCAGTGGAACATGCTGGACTATCCAAGATCCTAACTCCTTTGCTTTCTATTTTTCTCATTCTCTAATGAACCTTTATCAAATAATATCAGCCATTTTGGTAGGTACATAATTGCACGATCCTCTACAGTAAAAGTTGCTAATAATCTATGAATGAAAAGATATAACCTCCAAAATTTTCTTATTTCCCTCCAACAAAAGCAGTTCAAAGAACTGTTTTCTTGGAATCCTTCCCTCTCACCTGAATGGAAGTGTAGGAAAGGAAATCTGTTTAATCTTCATTCTCATGGTTTCCTGATTCACCTGGCTGCTCTTGGGAATTTAAAGGAAAACAGTTCAATAAGGAAGACGAAAATTACAATCTGAATTTTATGCAATGTTTTAGGATAAATGAGATTCCACTGTTATTGTTGCTCACCACTGCCTCTCCTCAGCTCCTGTCTGCCACATGAAGAAACATGCTCTCTTACTAGCAAAGTATTTCTGGTAGAATAAATAAATAAACAAATAAAAAATTGAGGGCCTTGAGTCTAGTATAAGCCTCATAAATTGTTCTTCATGGTTTTTTCATCTTTAGTAAGGTTAAGACAATAGTTTCCCTTCAGAAAAAGTTTTCCATCAAAGAATATGAGCTACTTTGTTATTTCCCGGTAGAATATGGATTTAATAACAGGGTAAGTTTTATTTCTAACCTAATAACTAATGTTAGTTGAGTGTTATTCAGGCCAGATCTACTAACAACAGTATATCCTTTGTTTTTAAGATTATTGCCCTCTCTATAAAGAAAGAAAATATCTCCATAACAAACAAAAAACCCAACAGGTTTACCAAACAAATAAAAATTGAGGGCCTTGAGTCTAGTATAAGCCTCATAAATTGTTCTTCATGGTTTTTTCATCTTTAGTAAGGTTAAGACAATAGTTTCCCTTCAGAAAAAGTTTTCCATCAAAGAATATGAGCTACTTTGTTATTTCCCAGTCTGAAACCACAATTCATGATGTCCACTATGATTTTGATAGGCCTTTTAATGATTGCAGGTTAAAAGTTATCAATAATGCACATCCTTGTAAAAGACACAGACCTACCCTAGCTTCCTCTTTGGCAAGTCAACATGAGGTTTCTCACTGACTTTTGTCTGAGTAGTCATTTACAACAGAGTCATGCAAGAATGGCAGCAATATACTACTTGGTGGAAATATGCAGGATGTTTCTGTGTATGAAGATAAGTCATTCTTTTAAAAGGTGAAAGTGAACTCTGTGGTATAAACAAAAAAGAACATGAGCTTCACAGGGATGAAAAACCATAAGCTCAGAGGCTGAGGGAGCCTGGCCCTCAGCTGGCACGAAAGGGTAGGAATTACTCTCTCAAAATCAGTATAAAGAGCCAAAGTGAACATGAGGCAAAGACAGATTAGAAGAATGCAGGAAAGGGAATCACCTCACTGCTGTGTCAGTAATTTACCTGCACTGCAGCTACCCTAGGAAGATATGTTCTCAGAGCCCCATGGGAACTTGCACATCTCTAAGAGGGCAAAGCAGGGTATCTACTTGAGGCAGGATTGGGACAAACTGTGGGCTGCCTTTATGTTACCCTTTGGCTTTCAGCTGAAATGTTTTCCACTCCAGGAAAAAACCCTTATTTTAGCAGGTTTAGTGTTTTCTTGTGTCTTTTTCTAACCAGACGTGGAGATGGCATAGACTTTTAAGTCCAGTCTACTGCAGAGGAACTGCAAACAGAAGAGGTGACACTGTAGGTGAGAGGAGAAAAAGAGAACAGCAGTCAACAAGAAGCCAATACGTATCAGGAGTTTGAAGAAGATACCAAATGCTTCCATTACCATATAATCATAGACATTAACACTAGTTTCAACACCATAGTCCTATTTAATAGCTATTTAATAGCTAAGAACGGAATGTAAGATGTAAAAGGTAGTGAACTGGATAATGGAGAGCAGATCTCAATGCAAAGAATAAGTGGAATCAAAGATTCATGTGCACAAGAAATTCCTCGAACAGAATATAACCTTGTTAGCAAGAAGAAGGTTCCTCAGTGCTATTATCCCACTGAATACAAGGAGTTAGTCAGGCTTTTATTTTGTTATGCACTTGAATAGCTGTTGATCTTTCCAAAACAGCAGAACCACAATCTACGCCTCAGGATCACTCAGGGAGAGTGGTCTGAAGACTTGTGGAGGTACATAAATACTAAACTGTTGTAAATGGCGAGGGAATGATTCCATTTTTAGAAAAGAAATGTGGCTGCCATTATTATTGTTTGTATAACAGTCCTGCAGTTTCTTCACAATTTGTACAGATGTGTTCAATTTCAGTCGTTTGCCCTGTCAGTTTTTCTGATACATGGTACATCATTTTCTTTAAGATGCCTAAGTGGTGGTGACTAGTGGTGTGTGATGAATGGATGAGGAAGCTTTACTTTAAAAGGAAGAATTCTATATGTGTTCTATATATGAAAGTAAAACATAGACTCTCCATTGTAAATTATATGTTGCTGTAGTTCCTGCTTCATGTTCTTTTGAAGCACCACAGCCCAAACAAAATTCGACATGTACGATGGCCATAAGACACTAAAGTAGAAGAAGAAAGCCATATATCAGAGTGTCAACATCAGTAACAGTCAGTCTCTAGCAGCCTCTGGTACAAGTTAGATTACCCTGGAAGTATGTGTGCAGTTTCTCTCTTTTTGAAGAAAGTCGATATAAGAATGAGCTGCTGGAATGCTTTGTCTCATTTGGTTTACTGAGTTTAAAGTGATGGCTCTTGAAATCATAGAATCATAGAATGGCCTAGGCTGGAAGGGAAATGTTTAGCTCTGCCATCTCTTAGTGACTCTGAAAAGGAAGAGTAAACCATGATCAGGTTTTCATGTCCTTCAAAGATCTGACTGTGAAGAGCAGTTGATCACTGATCTGTTCAGACTGGAATATCAGAAGGTTAGAGGGACTGTGGTATTAACATCTCCATCAGTACAACAGGGCTGGTCTAGGGATGGAAATGGATGGTAGATGCATGTGCTTAGCAATTCCTCATTTCCATTCTGAAAGGTGTCCTACAGGAATAAGTGCTATGAGAATAACTATAGCTTGTAGATGATTTTGGTGGTGACACAGTTGTAGGGTAACATGTTAAATTATTTCTATGTTGTGCCTATGGAACTACAAGAGTGACCCCTAGTATTGGTAGATAAATAAATAGAGAAGTCAAGCCTTGATAGGCTGTATCCAGTAATGAAGGGTGGATTAGTTCTGAAGTTTCATACAGGACTTGTATTCCTTTCCTTTGTTTGTTTCACCTTGCTTTGCTTTGCTTTCCTTTCCAACAAGAATTCACGAAATTTGGCAGAAGAGGTAATCACAAGACCTAGTCTGGAATCACAAAATCTGAGCAAAAGATGTATCTGCATGCGTAGTGCCAGACTAAAATTAATTCCATTAAATGAGGCAGACTCAGAAGTTGAGGAAAAGCGACAAGAAGCAAGCTTCCTATTCCAAGAGATTTCAACATCTTGAAATAAATGGAGAGATATCCCAGGACATATAAGCAGTCAGCCTGATGTTCCGTGAGCACAAAAAACCACTAACGTTGCTTCTCCTTAGGTGAAGATGGTGAGAAATTAAGCAATATGACCTACTACTATCTGGGTGGCTGCTTCCTCTGACAGAGCTGTCAGAGGAACAAATGTCAGCAATTCAATTCTGTCTACAGTATATCAATAGTCTTGTATTCACCAGTGACTAGTGGTCAATCAATAAAGGTGGTCTGCAGATGAATTCTGGAATTTATAATCTAACTTCAGTATTATCCTGAAGAAATTAGATTATAAGAATGCAGAGTACTTTTAATTAATTTGAGTGAAAACAATGATCCATTGCCCCTAAATGTTTGGGAAGAAGCTGCTGAAAGGCAGCATGTCCAAAGAAGTGCTGCTGCCCTCATCTAGAAAATTATTTGCGCTCATTTGGGTTGAAAAGTTCATCAGTGACCAAGAAAAGAAGGTTTTGTATCAGGATTTCTGGTTGTGGAAATGAGCGAAAGAGAGTAAGAAATAAGGCAAATGAAGATGAAATCTGCTGTTTGAGGGACTGAATACTACTAAAAATACTATGTCAACTTGGAAAAATTATGTCACCTTTGGAATCCAGGCAATTATTCAGCTTTTCTGGCACTGTGATATTATTTTAGTCACATTCCTTTTTGGGAATGCGCTAGATTTATGGAGTCAGCATCCATTTTCTAGAACAAGAAGCAGAATACTCACATGTCACTTCGTTTTCTCCCTTTCTTTCTCAGAAATGTCGGTATTTCCCTAGATAAAGTTGTTTATGCATGATGAAACTTATCTATATTCTTGTATCACTTCTTTGTGCTTGAGAGAAAAGCCACTGAGAGGCTACACTCTAGTGGTAGACACATACATGGAGTGAGTACTGGAGAACACCCACAGTTACGGCTACCTGGTCTTCATGCTTGATAATAGTGACACCCAGGAAGTGATAACACTGCAGAACCTGCCCTGCTGCCAACTTTCTTGTCTTCTTTTTTAAAAGGGTAGATGATAGGAATCATGATGGTAAGCAATTCCTCCAACAGCTTTATTAATATAGTTTTTTTTTGGGTTCTTGTAAATGTGAAGAAAGGTTAAACAAACAAGCTCTTAGAGGTGATTTTCGCTAGAGTGAATAGAGGTTTTGTGCCCCTTCATCTTTTTAAAGCTTTTATAATAATAAGAAGAACATACTCAGTGTTTGGAATAAGTCAAGTTTAGATTTAAAATTAGTTATTCCTTGCACCTAGAGATACTAAAATGTATGTAGAATGGTAAAAACTACCATCCACATCACTTTAATTTGGCTTCACGAAAGACATGGTTGCATTGCTAAACACTTAACTATATTGACAGTGGAGCTGACATGCCTTGCAATCAGACATCATTTGATCAGGCAGTTCTTGTTGTACTGTACATAGCTAGAGAGTTGTTTTAAATACAATAAAAAAAAGTAAAATCTTACACAAGGCAGCACAGCTTAGTAATTGCTGTTTTGGAGCTCACGTCGCTGCAGTTATTTAGCTCAGCATTTCATCTCCAGCTGCAGCACAATTTTTGCCAAATATAGATAAATGAAGTTAAAGTTATTGGCAACAACTAGTTCTGTATCCCTGTTTCGAGTTCATAGATTTCATAGGAAAGGCCTGCCTTTATTTTTGTAGCAAGCAATTGTTTTGAACTCCAAACTTTTTCACGTTCCAGGACAAAACAGTGTTTTCAGTTCTACTTCATCAGGCAGATACTGGTAAACAGAGAGAATGAACAGGTTAACTGTTGGAGAAATACACCACATGAAATGTGAGGGAGGAACAAGCTCAGAAACCGTACCTCACTCAGTGTATTTTAGGGGTGTAGTGTAATCTTAATACTGAATATGCAGACAGTGCCTTTCAACAAGGAATGTCTAACTCTACAGAGCGCTAATTTCATCACATTCTACATAGTACAAGATGACCTGCTAGTGTGGTCTGCTGCAGACCTTCCCTATGAACAACGTAGAGATGACTTTCTGGTTTCTTTAGTTCTGCTGCAGAGAACAACTCCTTCCATTTGAATTTAACAAAAAACCCAATACAAATACAAGTACACAATATGCTTAATTTTGAACATGTTGTAAGTCACTATAGAAGCATTTATTATTTAAAAAACTAATGAATTGTTAAATTAAAAAATATACCACTATTTCTTCAGTGTCATTCAATTCTAGTCCTATTTCCTTCTCAGTCTTGTAAACACATTAGATGATTGTCACTTTTACAGCTCTCTAGTGTTTATGTGTAAACAAGTAAGGGGGGTCAGGAAATGCGGGTGTTTCCCTCTGCCCCACCTGGCTGCTTTTCCTTTGATCTATGATCTCTTCTGTTAAAAGGCAATCAGAAATGTCCTACTCTCAAAAAACCCAAACTCATGGAGTTTTTATTTTGAATGCACATGCATGGCAAAACACCTCAAGAACTGCTGCAAAATGATCTAGATACAGAGAGGAGAAATCACTTCCTTTTTTACATCCAAACACTGACGCAGACTTTTCTTTCCACAGAGTTTCCATAGTAAAAGACTGTGCAAATCTTTTGTCATCTGCTGCTTTTACTGTGATAAACTTCACTTGGGACTATAGCTTCAGAAGTAGTGAACTCTAAAATTACATTGGGGAGATGCCTGAAGTTCGCCAGTTAGATTTAAAAGGAAAACTGTATTTGCAGAATAAGGAGAGCAACTCATTTTTATTTCTTCTTCTGTGAAATTTGCCCACTTCATGCAGAGAGACTGGTTTCAGCCAAAGAAAAGACTTCTCCTTTTTGCATTTTCTCACTGTCTTTACCAACTCTTGTCAGTTTAACTTCATAGATCCTATGTCACCCTTTTTCCAAATAAAACTTGGGAGACTCAATGACATAATAGGCTTTTAACTGAAAAAAAAAAAAAGAACCACAAAAGACCCGAACTACCTAACAAAATAACTGCTGTTGATAGCATGGCAGCAAATGAAAAACAAATATTTGTATTTGTCTGCATATTGTGAAAGAGGGCAAATATATTTTGTTAGCTAATCCAAATTGATTTTCAATAGATGTTAGGAAATGATCCACTTTTTGTATTACACTCAGTTGTATAGTACTTTAGAAAAGTTCAGCTAAAAACATCTCTTAGCTCTTTTGAAATTCATGGGGTCTCACAGTGTATGATGTTTAACTTGCTATGCTAGAAATATAGAGTTTGCTCTTATACTAGGTTTTTTCATTGGAACAGCTAAAGCATATTACAAGGAGAGTAAATTAGAAATTATGGGGTTTCTCATATAAGAAATGTTGGTAAAACCAATATTTTATTTTTTTAAAAATTTTTTTATTACAAACCCCCACTTTTTTTTAAGACAACACCTTTTTTCTTGAATGCTGTCTCAAAGAAAAAAGGTACCATTTCCCATGGAGAAAAAGAAAAATATTTCTGCTTCACTGAACAGCTATAACACAGCAATGAATTTCCAGCACAAAATTCAGGATTATCTTAATTAGGACCACTTTTTAAGCCTTGTGTTCTCCCTGTAGTGGGTGAAGTGTATCTGTATTTTGCAAAGGAATAGATAGAGAGATCTTACTAATTCTTTAGCAATTGTTAATTCTTAATTTGTCTAATTGTTAATTGTTAAACAATTAATTGTTAATTGTTTAACAATTATTTTGTTTAATTAATGGTTAATTGAAAATTTGTTTTAATTTGTAATATTTGTTAAATTGTTAATTTCTTTACAAGGTAAATTTGTACAGGCACAAGTTTACAGGTTTTACATCTCCATCTCCTGTTCACAGTACTAAATCAGCTGAAAATAGTAATATGAAGGAGAGAAAATGGAGTTCTTCCAGTATGACTCTCCTTTCTCACAGGAGCAGCAAGTAATATCAAATAACAGTTTTGATTTTCAAGCCAGATTCTATAGGATTGTTATTCCTGTTAGTATTGGTGAAACTTTTCACCAGTGGATACAAAGAGCATTCTTCTGAACGTTTTATGCTAGTTTAACTCCAACAAGTGTAACTATCTCTGATTTATACCAACAAATGGGGTAGATAGGCATCAGCCTCAGTGCTCTGTATTGAAGAGGAGCTATTTCTAAGGGCTGTGAGTATCTCTGCTTCCTAATGCCTCTCATGGGTTGAAGTTGACCCCTTCAGATAATTGTACTTTCTCATGGCTACTCATATATGTCATTGCCCATGTAGCCCAGAATATATTTTAGACTGTCTGAATCTAGCCAGCTTTTGCCGAGGAGTGCATCAGACCATGATCCCTACATCTCTTCTTAAACCCAAAATGATGCCTTATGGTCAGAGGGTGAAGTTTCACACTCAAATGTAACCATTTCTCATTCTGGCTATTTTCTTTATAATTAATCAACCTGACTAAGAAGGCTGATCTGGTCTCATCAGCTATGCAGCTGGAAAGCAGAGAAAAACCAGAGCCTTTCTGATACCATTGGCTGCATTCCTTCAGCATGTCCCTCCTGGAGAGTGGTTTACCACAGGGTCTCCTGTTTGTACATACGGGGCTACCCTCCCCCTTCGAGCAACATAACAGCAACACGATGTGAAAATAAAGCAAAAAACTCCCAGGAACGTTCCTCTCCCAAGCACGTGTGCACATACAAACACACACGAGCGAGCTCATTTACACACTCAGGCAAATGCAGGCATCTGCATGAGTACAAACGCACACCCTGCCACATTTGGCTTGACAGCCAGCGTGGTTAAATAATGTCAATAGCAGAAAGTCTTACAGTGCTGACACTTCCTCTGGCTGTAAAATATTTACTGTTCCTTTAAAACTGTGAATAAAAAAAAGGGTCAGTCTGTATACTGAACAAGGAGTAAAAAAAAAATTTAAAAATCCTTTTTTTATTAGAAAACACTTGAAACTTATCATGTGCAGCAGATGGGAGTAGAAAATGCAGCTTGAAGACAGTTATATAAATATATCCTTGATGTCTGTTTTGCTTTTCAATTTGCAGTGAAAAGTACAAAGGTAGAGTGGAGCGCCAGTCAGGGCTGCACTGTGTCTCTTGATATCCATTCCAGATGTTGGCTAGACTTTGTGGAGCCAGGCTTATGGCACTGAGGCTGGAGCTAGTTGTCTTTTCCTCCAGGTGTGATGCTTCATGCTGATCCCCCCACATGCTAGCCTGTCTTATCCAAACACACTAAGCTCTGTGACAGGCATCTACCACCTTTTTGACCAAAATTCACCTCCCTTCCCCCCCACCTCCATGCTTTCCACCCACCCCAACCTCTTTCAGCTTGATGGGCTCTGCAGACAAGCCCACTTGTCCCTGCCTATCATTCTGTCACTTCAAAAGCAAGTCACCCTAAAAAATGAGCTCTGACGTGGTTCTCAAATAATGCTAGTCAGTTAGTAGCTGCTTTGAATATTCCTCTTTGTGTTTTGAGAGTGTCTGGAGGTACTATTTGACACCGAGTATGTCTGCCAAGCCTCTAATGGTAGTTCTCTGTTTGTGCATGCTTGTAAAGGATTTTACACTGTAATATTTTAACTCCCTGATTAAACATTGCTAAGCACAGAAGTATATCATAAATCTTGCAGGCGCCAACTCCATTTATCTGAATGTTAGTTACTGTCTACAGTGGGTAAACAAATTACAGCACAGTTTATTGCAATATATGGGGCCACGATGTAGCTCTATTAATATCTTGTACCCCCTGGAAATATATTGTTGGCTCACAGTCTGAATTTTCTCTCGTGAACAATTAAAAACAAATTCTGAATGGAGGGTGGGAGGGTGCATGTGAGAGGGAGAGGGAAGTATCAGGCACTTTCAAGGGGAAACTTGCTGGGAGTAACAATAATGAGCTGCAATATCAAATTACTACTATCCTGGGTTTGAGGTCAGTACATATTGAGCTAGTTGTAAGATATTAAAGTAGAAACTTTTCTAGTTTGGAATGCATTAATGCTGCTAAAGCTGCCAACAAAACAGCTAGAAAGCATTTGAGTTGGAGAGGGCAGAAACAAAGGAGAATGTTAACAAGCAAGAGCATCAGAGTCTCTTCCTTTCCCTGCTGCACGCAGCATGTTTGCAGAGATCATTCTCATAGCACACCCAGGTTTGAGGTGCACAGAGCCTCCACTTGTTGATTGGAGGTGAGCACTACAGAAGTAGGAATATTTCTGAAGTGATCTGCAAAATAATCACTTCTACTTTTTTATGAGCTTGCTTATCCTACACAAATAATCCCAGTTCCGTGAATTTATTGCAATCAATGGAAGCTCTGTCTTCAATAAGTGCAAAATAAATGACTGATTAAAGCAGGAAATTAAACCTTTGGCAATTCTACTGGGAGGCTTTTGGGAGGACTATGTAAAACCCCATTTAAGATGGTTTGTGACATGTTTTGATATAAAAGTAGAGCAATGAAAAGAAGTGCTCTAAGTTTCAAGAAAATTCATAGCAACTCTTGAAAATAATTGAACTACTGAAAAACCCCAAACAGAATCAAGATCAAAATAGCATGTGTAAATCCCTGTTTACTTTTCATGCCATAAAAGCATCACTGCTGCTTGTCCTGCTGCATGGAGCTGTGGCTAAAAAGCTGATAATTAGTGGAGCTATACCAGTTGGAGACTACTTACGGTGGTGCAGTCATGATGACAAAATAAAATAAAGTAAGTAGTGATTGTTACCCTAATTCTTCACTAATGCCTGCAGGGAGGCTGGCACTGCAATCTCTGACATGAGCTGACAACCCTGACACGGTGTTCAGTGGGAGCAGGCACAGCGAGTTGCTATCTCCCTTCCAGGAAACCACAAAACACCAACATTTTACAGACTGGAAAAGAGTTCGTTACTTGCAGGGGCAGGGCAAGGTAACGTTCCAATGTTCTTAGCTGGGCTCCAGTGGCCAATAACACAAATACCATCCTTCATAAAAGCAAGCGGAGCTTGTTAAAAATAGAAGTCCACATATTTTTAAAGTTTTTGCATATTGTCAATACTGTAGGCCATCACATAAGACTGTATAGCAACTACTGTTGCTATACAATATACAATATGTCAGTAACTAATAAAATTAGAACCATGGACTTTTACTTAAGCAGTTTGTCTTTACATCAAAAAAGAAATAAGGCTAAATTAATTGCTAGCCTTTTCCTACTAAAGCCAAAGCATTTAGACCAGAGCTGAACTCGGCTGAGAGATTCTTAAAGAAACACAAATGCTATGGTTGTGTCAGTTTGTAAAGATCTTGTTTATATACGGACTCATTGCTTGATTCAACAATGTGTTTGGCATTCTGGCCTGATCCACCAAAGCATTTAATCACATGTGCCGGCATGTAGGCGATTTCTTTCACATCAGTTAAACTATTTATGTGCTTAACACTAAGCACATTGAAGGGCCAAGCCTACAATGGAATTATTTTTTTAACAAAACGCCACGCAGGGGAAGCAGAGCAGTCTGCAAAGGCACTGTCAGGGCATTTACCACCTCATCACTGCAAAGAGAGCCCGAAGGTGCTGAGCCCTACTTGCTCATGCTCTAATTGACTCCATCCAAGTAAGGAGCTCCAAGTATCTCTCACAAGGTGTTTAGGACACAACTCTCGATCACTGAGGTGCAAGGTTCAAATAAAGTATGTCCTGACTTGTAAAATAATAGGAACACTTTAGGAATAAAATTTGATTCTGCACCCTGAAATATTTTGGGTAATCAAACCAAGACTCTGGCAAGTGTTCTGATCCTGGAAGGACTCACCCTGCACAATCCTGTGAAGTAAGGGAGTGTTTGTCAGAGGGATGCCAAATAAACCAAAGTGTAATTTCCTGTGGTTGAGCATTTGCACTTCAACTGGAACTGATTAGGAAGGTTTGAATCTAATAACTGGAAAAAGAGGGGCAGGAGGGGTCACAGGTTTGTAGACGTTCTTCGGAAAAGCCATTTAGCTGGCAAGGGGACCCTATGGGGACATCAGAAGATATTTTGGGAAAAGCTGAGAGCTAGGACAGCAGGACAGGAAAGAGGGGAAGAGGAATGAACCTTTTAAAGCTGATCTAGGGAGAGCAGCAGAACAGGACATTTAAGTGCAGGAAAAGGCCTGGAGCAGCTGAGCAAGGAGAGAGTTTGACTGCACGCTTCTCACTGGAAGAATGGAAAAGCTGAAGGCAGACTAGCTGGTGTGCTGGCCCCCTCAAGAAGCTCCACAGAGCAGGGTGTGAAGAGCCACTGAAGGGCTTCCATCTACTGGTCCTGAAGGGAGGAGGGAAAATGCCATAGCAGAGACTGAGGTGAGTAGGGAAAGAAAATCAAGGTGTGTAGTCCATCTTAAAGAAATCTTAAAAGGAACTATGGGAACAAAGAGAAAGAGGTGGTGCTTGGGGTACTGTGTTGAAGTACATGCCGGGGCATGTATGTGCAAAGGACATAGACATAGAAAATGACTTTGCATTGACACTTCAGTAGCTGTCTGGTAAGGAAAAGGGAAAGGCCCCCAGTAAGGATGGCTTCATCCTATTGTATCTGATGAAATTTTGGAGAAAATGAAAAAGGGGAATAACAAATGGCAGTCCTACCAGACTGATCAGTTGTGACATGGATTATTTATCCTTTCCACTCTATTTTTGAAGATGGGAAAGAGAGACTTTAAAGACTCTGACCCATCTGGTGAATTTCAAGTTTGGTGTCAGCTTCACAGGAAGCTGATCTCTTGGTTTCGTATTTGTGGACTTAGTGACAAGAGTCGAGTTTGTGAAACACCTGAAGAGGTTTGAATGGCTTTTTGGGCCTTCAGTGATTCTGCTACTCTTTACACAATATTCAGAGACGTAATCGTGGGCTAGGAGAATAATGAAGGTTGTCAAAAGGGACTGTAATGTTTATGGGTGCTAAACACTGTTCTGACTAGGTACTGGATTTTTGTGAATATTCACCAAGCATGTTAACTGGCAAAAATATGTTGATGCACATTGTGTAACAATAATTCTTAATGTCATTGTAAAATTCACAACTGCTTGTCCTTACAATGAAAACCCTACTACTTTAATGAAATCAGGGAACAAAACACAATAATATAGGATCTAATATTCAATTCCAATTTATATGACTTTTGAGCTTCAAGTGCCCTGAGACTCTCTGGCACATTTTACAGCAAAATCACACTGGAAGTAGTGTGCATCTGACTCCAATCAATGTTGAGTTTTGCTTAGTCAGCAATGGGATTTCAAATCTGAGCTTTAGCGCACACACACAATTTGAAAGGATCCTTCATTAATCTTTTCATTACTACTTTCCCAGAGGTTTTCTGGAGCAATACTGAGTTTTAAGATGGGGTGAACTGAATGAAGTAATAGGTAAAAGTTACTTCAAGTGTAGTGGCCTGCATGGTAGAAAGCATGGAAATGCTCATGAGAGAAGGAAATGAAACAAGCCCATAGTCTGAACTGCAGATGTAGTGACCAGTTAAAATCACGAGCAGAAAATCAATCAAACAATACTAACCGCAAAGTTACAGCAGCTGGCTTATGAAGTCACTTATCTACACAGCACTTCAAGCTGGAATGATGTAGCAGACAAAACATAATGTTGTTTTCTTAGCACTTACACTTTCTTTAACCATCTACTTTTCACTGCTATTTAAAGACAGTGTGCTAGATGTACCTTTGGTTTGACCTTTGCACTGTTGTTCTCAAGGTCAGTTATGGGAAGTCTGTCACACAGATCTCCACAGCATTTGGTGACAGACATATTTCTGTGCAATCCTCACAACTCATGAAACTCAGCACCACCTTAAAAAAAGACTTAAAAATTAATATACATAGATTAATTGTTTGCTGGGAATACTTCCTTCAGCTCTTGTGTTTAACTGTGATTTCATTCTGTTTCTTTGTGGTGAATTTTCTAAAGATTAATTTCTTTCATGAGATTCATTGCTTAAGTTCCACCTGTAT
Organism: Apaloderma vittatum; assembly: GCF_000703405.1. Classification (NCBI taxonomy): domain Eukaryota; kingdom Metazoa; phylum Chordata; class Aves; order Trogoniformes; family Trogonidae; genus Apaloderma; species Apaloderma vittatum. The sequence continues at coordinate 24,147 of NW_009721362.1, forward strand.
TTTCAGGGGGCTGTTTTTGTAGTCTTTCCCATTGGATAGAATTAAACCAACATCCATTTTTTATTTCAGAAATTTAAGTGATGTTTCTGCAGTACAGGCTATGTCATCTAAGTTCTACTCATGCTGAATGTTGAAGGATGAACATGTTGCCTGCATGATAGAGATCTTCATTTTTTTCAGTAAGCCTCCAGAGGAGACCATCTACCTCTGTGAAGATACAGGGAACCCCAAGGATATTGAGGAAAACTACCTCAGCCAACACTGATGGAGAATGGCATAAAATGCTGTTGCACTGATGCTATGGTGAAAGATGTTCCCAGTGCCTGCAGCCAGACTGAGGGAGGGACAGCGTCTGCACCCCTGATCCATCTGGTCATGTTTCCATGTGGCCATGAAATGCCAAAAGATGCACTAGATGGTTTTTCTGCTGCACTCAGTGGGTCCACAGACTGCTTAGGTCCCTGATGGATGCTTCAAAGGAGGTCTAAAAGACCTCTTCATGTATCATACCTTGGCACGATCCACATAAGCAGCCAAAATTCAGGCCTGTGTGAAGACTGCCTATTATGAAAGGGGAAACGCGTGGCAGAATTGCTCTTGTGACTATAACAAGGGGAGCCACTGTGCTAAGAAAGGAACACATAGCTGCAGGCTAGATGAATTAATTTTTCTAGGACTGCATGTGTCACAGCCTTGATAAAACTCAGTTCTCTTTGTACTCTTCAAGCTGCTGTGTTTGGGTAATATTAGAAGATATCTAAACGTTTTAAGCTTTCTTATGTCTCAGTAAGATGTAGCCTCTTTTTCTGGCAGACTTCTTTGATATGTTTTTTATCTACTATTGTTTCAGAAAAGCAGGACTCTTACAGCCCATCACCTCCTCCCCTAATTCTCCACGCATATCTTTTCCCAGAACTCCACATTATGGTCAACATAAACTTGCAGATTGTCATCTCAAAGATACAGGATAGCTGAGGTGAACAGACAAGTATCAAAGATCATCAAGTCTTACTTCAGCTAGTGTTAGAAATACGTTATCTGTGGACAAAACATTTCCACATCCAGCCTCCCGCTTCAGTTCCCTCTTTGCCTTGGACGGTTTCTGTCCTTGGGTCAGTCTCCTAGGCTGTCCATGACATTTCTCCTCCTTCAGGTCTGAACCACTGTTTTTTTCTCAATCCCTTCTGCTCCCTCTTTCTTTCATCTGAAGTGATGTCAGGGGAAACAACTTCTATAAGACCCTTTCCTACACCTCAGGTGATAAGTTATATCAGATGATCTGTTTTTCAGTAACTAATCAATACGTCAATTACTGTCTTTCCTGGGAATCAGACTTGAAATAAACATTTACTCTAGATAGTTGCCTTCTTTTATCCAAGTGTGCCCTATTTAAGTGAAGGATCATCAAAGTTTAATGACTTGCTCTTTATAGCCATGGGCCAGGTGCAAAAAACTTTTCTGTCACCTACTGTGGGTTTTATGTCAATATGGAAGCAAAGGATTGGAAGAAGGAGCTGAATGTGCCACATTCCTACATCCTGACAGATGGCCATAAGAAAGATTTTTATGTCAAGAAGGAATCATAGGTAGAGAAATTCCCCAAACTGTCTCAGTCTGAAATGCTGTTTCACCATATGTCTCGTTATAATTAGCACTAGTAGGATGCATATATTCCAGATCTGAGTTGATAAAATATATTCATTTTGATAGGAAGACTTTATAGAAATCTAAAATATTTTCTGCCTGAGTGTGGAATGCAACTGTCCTTGCCAGCGATCTGAAGTCAGTCTCTTTGGGATGTGAGCAGAGCTGCAGAAAATGCTGCCTACCTTCACTGAACACTGATCTCCTGTGGCTCCACCGTGTCCCCACCCCTGCCTGCAGCCTGCAGGGCTCTGTCTAGCTCAACGTCCATCAGCCAAGAACAGGTCTGGTTCCCTTCTAACATGAGTATGAGAGATCCCGTCTGTTGCAGAAGTATCGCTCACTTCACAGCAACATGCCTGTTCTTTATTTATCAGTCATATGAATCCCTACATATCAAAAGAAGATTGTTTTGGGGTGAGATATGAACACTTTTTTGAACTAAATTATGAATTATCTAATTATTATACATGCCTTGCACTTGAATGTGTGCAAAGCGTAGGTGCAAGCTGGACAGGCAGTCCATGGACTCTAAGGGATTGGAACTCACATCTTTTTCAAATACAAGATTTGGAAGGAATGAACTTTGGAAATTCTAGTTAAAATTCTGAAAAATATTTCATCTGGGATTATAGTGGAAACATATTGAAGGAAGGGACCAGCTAATTGTTATCGCTGCCAGTCTTATGTAAGAAGTGCCTTTGGCTGCTTATGTGAAAGGAATTAGAACATAAATCCTTGACAACTTTAACACATGCTACCTGAATACCCATCTGCTTAGCTTAAGAACAAAAAAGGGGTTCATTAATGTAGTATTGAATAAATTAGACATGCTGCTATATGTGTTGAAATGTGTTACAGTATTTAGCACCGCTTCCTTTTTTTTTCTTTTTTTTTTTAAACTGTATCTTAAAAAGCCTGCTGTATTTTTCATATGAAAACCAAACAACAAATTGGATCTGCATCTAACAAAAGACATTCATGTTTTGAAGTTGCAGAGTGGTGGCTGACCACTCATACACATGGGCTGACTAGAAATGTTGCTTAGAAACACCACGTTATCAAAGAGAACCCAACATCAGGTTGGAGTGTTTCCCAGACAGCCGGTTACTGGTGATAATTTGCAATGGAAAATTCTAATAACTGTTCCAACAATTCTTTATTTTCTAGATCTTCTTACTTTTCCCTCTTCAGATTGTTTGTCATTTCACTTTACAATTTTCTTCCAAACTCTGATGTGGAAGATAGCACAGAGGTATGTTTATGGATGGGTAAGTGCTTCAGCATGTACTAAGAAAAGGTTGTTCAGCAGAGTAAAAGATATGGAAAATCCATGATGAAGGAACTGCAGTGTAAATTAATATTATTGACATGAGGACTGACTTAGCCAGATTTAAACATATTTTTTTTCTATATACCTTAATAGTAACCATTTATTGTGGATTTTTTTTTTTCTAAAGATGGTAAAAGAATTTACAAATTCTGTAAAAATACAGGAATTATCTGTATAAATGTTGCAGTCATCTCCTGGGTAGAACAAGAGAACGATTTTATATTTTCAAACAAAAGTTATTCAAGCAGGACAACTAAAGAACTGCATTTGTCTTACCCTGTGCAAGCAGGAAGATTTAACAGACTCTCCTCACACTCGAAGGCAATTTAATGTTGCAATAGCCTGTTGCCTGCTCCTCTGGTCCATGCCAAGACCCATAGCATCTGTCACTCCAGCTGCCATGGCTAAGTCACACTGGGACCTATGGAGAAAGGTGGTCTCCAAGCAAGTTGAGTCCTTGAGTGTTTAATTTTATATATATTTACAACGGAAATATATATGGGTTTGTGCATATGTATATATACACATGTTGAATGCTATATCTCAGAGATTTCCATCTCCCTTGGAAGAATGGCTTCTGACTCAAAGCTGAGCCCTTGTGTTGACGTAGGGGGAGGAGTGCCATCTACTGAGTCTCCCATATGAGTTCGCACTTTTATCTGCCAGGGTTTTTCTTTCAAGGTCCTCAGGGGAAATGCCCAACCAGAGCACAGCAACTTTTCTTTTTCTTAAGCAGAAATTTTTCTATTAGGCATGCACTGGAAGTTGTGGGATTTCCCCAGCAGCCCTTCTTACTGCCAAACCCAAATCTCTTTTAGGTCTTCTCCTACTTGTTTTTTTTTTTGGGGTGGTTGTTGGTTTTTTTTTTTCTGTGTGTGTTTTTTTTTAAAAAAAAAAAATCAAAGGGAAACATGCAAAACAGTGCCACAGTAGAATTAAAGTTGTTTCTGTGATAAAAACAGGTGGCAAGACTCATCAGCTTTTTTGCTTCTCCCTGTCTTAAAATAGGGCAGTTCTCCTCCTTGAAGCCACCATTGAATCATGTGCAGACAGACCTTACCCCTTTTCTAGCCCTACGTTTGCATTTCAACTTTGTTCTGGTGAATGAAATAGGAGTTTAAATTTTATGGACAAACGGGAAGGTAGAAAATGGCTGGAGTACTTACATGGAGAGTATAAGGGACTGTAGATCCTGTGTACATCATGTTTTCAAAGCTACACGGGGGCATACATTTCCCCATCTCTCTAAGAGCTGCTGGTTTCAGTGTAGTAAGCACAAACTGAAATGTTTAGGTTACTTACAATATAAATGTCCGCTGCCAGAGATATCCTTCATGTGGGAAGGTGAAAATGAGTTGTGAAAACAGAGAGTAGAAAACATAGATGACAACAGAATGTGAGTGAGAGAGATGCCACAGAAAAATAGCAGAAAAATGCAGATCCTGTGTACTCTAAAGGACTAAAACACAGCTGGTGCAGTCTATACAATAGATTAAGGTTTGTTAATGTTCCTGAAGGAAGCAAGGTGAGGTGAATTACGTGAAGGAGAACAATCAAAAAGCTGTGTGTCTGCACAGAACAGGAGCCCACGTGTCTTTCCATACAGTTCACACTTTGTCTCCAGTGTCCTGTAACTATGTCATGTGTCTTATTAAAGAGAGGTTATCCAGTCAGGGGAAAAAAGCAACCCATCATATGCACTTTAGATTGCCTTATCCAGTTCAGGTTCTGGCTCTTACCTCTTACTTCAAGATATTTCCAGTGAATCTTTGGATTCAAAACTTGAATTTAAGCCAAACCTCCTTGCATTTAAAAAAATTCACAAATGCAGGGGGAATAATTGAGATCTATGTGCAGGAAGATGCCAAGGAGAGATAAAGAGTCAAAAAGTCAGGCTGATGACAGCCTTGCTCACAAGAAATAGTCTGATGGAGTCCTGAGCACAGGAATACAGGGACTGGGGATGCGATGGCTACAGTCCTGCACTTGCCATGGCTCTGGCCCTATCCTCTGGCCTTACACAGCAGCCGGCCACTGCTGCAGATTGATTTATTTCTGATGAGGGTTAGAACTGCTGTCAAGGAGAATCAGGATTTTGAGCATTTCCATTTTCTAAAGGATAATCTTAGTTGTTTTTTATGCTTTTTTTAGCACATTGTAACATATGCATAACTCTGGAGAAGCAAAGGAGTGGATTGTATAATATCGTCATAACAATGTTAGAGGGTCTGATTTCTTCTAAGGTCAATCTACACTTATGTATGCATACACATGGAAGTAGATATATATGCATATATGTAAGGCTTTGTATATACACACATACACATATATGCATTTTTTGAACTTGGTTTGGTTAATACAGGTTTTCCATTGGCTTCAGCAGGGGAGGTTAAGGACTATCTAATCTCTGTGTTCACTGATGCCAACCTTCCTTTTGAATTTTAATTTAATCCTGTGTGTTCTATATATGCTCAAGTTCTGGGACGTCTGAAATATTTATGTGCATAGCGTCGTATTCAAATTTAGTGACGTATTGAGCGTAGGGATGTAGTGATGGTGTAGTGATGTATTTACGTCCATAGGGTCATATTCAAATTCAGTGATGTATGGAGCAAAAACTCCTTATACAAACTCCAAAAAAAATTGCCCAAGGAATAATTTCAATACTTGGGATTGTGACATATTCAAAAAATGTATGATTTTTTTTAAGGGGAAGTTTATTCCTGGCAGTATTTGCCAACCTGGGAACTTTGTATTGTGTACAATCCTAACAGTTTTTTACATTCACTGAGTACACATCATTGCAAATTCTTCTTTGATCAGAAACACATCAAATTTCTCTTAAATAATATTTTTTTTCCAATGAAATTAGTCCTTTTACTGCAAGGGTTTATTTTAAACAATAATGGTATGTTTTCAAATAAGTGATTAAAAAAATATCTTCCTATTAGAAGGTTAAGCATTGGTGAATTTTTAGTACTTTCCATTCTGTTCCAATCTTTTTGCCTCTCCTGTGAGCTTGCTCATGAATCATTGAAAGAACATGTTATTCTAAGAATAATTCTTTTTGAAACAGCTTACAAATAATTTAAAATGTAGAATGGGTTATATAGATTAGTATCACTAAGTATTTTAAAGTGCTTCTGTCTCACATAATTTTATAATACTAGTGCTGGAATGGTACATGGTGCTTGTTGGAAATCACTGAGTGGTGCTATTATACATCCTCTGCCAAGTTATTTTTCTGTGTTTGAGCAAATGTTCCGTCTTGAGAAGAAATACATGAAGAGCAACTTCCAGGATTAAAAAGAGGCATTTGCTTTATGGTCCTCTGATGCCCCACAGTTGTCAGATAAGGTTGACTGCTGCCAACCGGGCTTGGGTGTTAGATTAATACTCTGCAAGGAGACATGTACAGTACCTATACTCAATTCAGCCTCTCCTCTTTCAGTGTTCGTGCATGGCTGGAAGAAAATATGCAAGCTAGAATATTCCCAGACTGTGCCTGACTTCTTATTTACTAGAAAGCTGACCTGTAAATCCCTAAGACACTAGTATCACAGTGAGACACAGATAGTCTTTCTCCTTAGACTGAGGGATGTAACATAGGCATACTCACTCCAAGTGAACCTGGACTATACATGTAATCAAGAGATATATGTCTTTGCTCCAAATGGTTATCAAATTCAGCACTTAGGAAAAGGCAGGCATGCCCAGCTACCTTCTTTTCCCCAGAAGAGTAGCTGGGGAGAGAACTGGAGTCCTGGTTCTAGGGCTTGTGCCATTGCAGGAACTGCGGTAGAAGAGGATTGTGAGAATGACCCAAACTTGAGTGGTGTGACACAGTGAGAGTCGTGGTACCTAGAGACAGGGCTTAAAGGTCTTTTCCAACTTAAATGATTCTAGGAGAGAGACGGGACATTTTTCTCCCAAAGTTTGATCCTAGCTGAGAAAAAACTGCTGAAACTACATATTCCCTTGCTCAGCAGTGCCCTTGTAAAAAGTGTATAATATTTGCATAGAAAAAAATTATTTAATGTAATGTAACCTGTTTGCTTCAAATGAATAAAGTTGGTACTGTGGATTTGCCAAAGACAACATCAGTAACCACTATAGTTCCCTATGATTGTATTACTGATTGTAATTTTATCTGTGGGATGTGGGAGAGAGAGGAAGAATTTTAGCATCATGAATAGTTCTGAAAGGAAGAAAATACCATTTATCTAAGTAACTTTAATTCAATCTCTTTCCATATACTTGTCATGACAGCTTGTAACATCACATTCCTTTCTCTTACAAAGTTCCAAATTTTCAAATAGAAGTTTAGGTTCTGGTGTTAAAAAATACTGCAATTTCAGAATATTATAGGAAATACATTTACAGCTGAAACATGCCTCTGTACCAGTAATTTTTTTTCCCCCCTAATTTACAGGGTATGATGGGCCATGTTTAATTACAAAGAATTTGTATATTTTATTTTAAAAAACACTGTCACTTCTGCTTTTTATTTAAACAAATATGAAAATTATTACTTTTTAATTTTTTTTGCTTCAGAATCACTGTTTTATTTAGTACATCAGACAGGGGATGTGCTTGCTTGAATGGTATTTGTTAAAGAACGTTTCTTGGACCTTGTCTTATAAGTGTGCCCAGGCAAAGAACTAGGGAGTTGCAGAAAAAACAACCAGCTTTTTCACTCAGGAGGTGCAATGCTTTGCGATTACGGTTTTCCAGAGTTCTTCTGTAACTAAGCAAACATTATTTAAACCTACAGTTTTACTCCTGGCCACTAACTGTGCCTTCCTTATTTATATAGAGCTTAACATAGAGTGTTGTTACAGATTTACAGAAATGCCAATCAATTGCTAATAGATACAAATAATACTAATTGTTGCTGTGTTTGAATATACAAAGATTTCTAAAACATCAATTATTCTAGTACATTTGGTTCTACATGTCTCAAACTAGGATCTTCAGTTGACAAACTCTTTTAAATAGAAAATTTTATCTTTAATCTCCCATTTATTCCTAACCTATAAAATAACAACAGCAACAACAACGATGACAACAACAATAATAACAATAACAATAACAATAATAATAATAATAATAATAATAATAATAATAATAATAATAATAATAAATCAGCAGCTAATATCCTAGAGGTGTCAGGCAGATATATTCACTCACGTTTGCGAATAAGTTGATTACTGTGGTGTCAAGCTGGACATAATGCCCAGAAGGAAATTAACAAACCTATACTCAGCACATGACTTCATGTCATCACATATTTAGTGAAGAAGGCAAGGAGAGTGAGAAGAATGAGTCAAAGTCCTGTGCAAAAATAGGAGGAGGTACAGTTTTACCATCTTGTACCACCTCATCATGTATATTCCCAGTGGGGGATGAATTAAGATTTCATTCACAATGCTAATTCTGTGGTGTGCTATTTTTTGAGTGCTAGATGGTGTAATATTTTTAAATAAATGAATGCTTTAATTATGAAAATATAATTCAAAAGCTACATTACAGTGTATATATGTGTTCAGCCAGATGTGTGTCCCCCTACATTACACAGTGCAGTGTAGATTCAGAATTACATTTTCTTAATGAGTACATGGAAAATCTAAACACAAAACATCCCAGAAATAGTACTGCTGTGATGCTTTTGTCTAAAATCTAATTCCATAACAAACGTTTTCTGTTCAAAGAAAATTTTAAGAGAAAGAAGTGTCAGTCTCTGTATGAAAAATAAAAATCTTTGTGCTAACAAGGAAATAGCCCAGCCCCCTCTCTTTGGACTGAGGAGGAATAAAAAACCTCAGCTGTTACAGATCCTGAGATTTCCAGCTTATTGAAGCAAGAAAAAAGTTTCAGACATGACTCCTCTCCCCACATACCTTATTCATTTTTTTCCAGATGCTTGTAATGGAGAGGAAAAATGAAGAGAGGAAAGATGTAGTTATCTAGCTCAGTGAAATGTGGCTAGCTAGTTCCAGGTTTTCCTCATTTCTGCTCCTTCATTCTGATAACACTTGCACATTCATTTGTATTTCACAGAGGCCCTGGAGACCTGTAATAACGATATGACTGTATATTGTGCAGCTGATGATATTTTTTTTGTGGGGGATGCCTTGTTTGCCCCGCACAAAATAAACTCTGTTCAAACGCATGTGTGTACTAAAGTTTTCAAGCCACACTATGAGTGGTAACAATTTGGACAGAAACCAGCAACTTGAATGAATGCTTAAAATTTCTTGCCTGTCATTGCTATTGTTATTCGAGACCACATTTCCAGAGGCTGGCACTTACTAGTCAAAATATTAAGGACTACATTGTGTTATTAGGAGTAATTTTAATCTATTATATATGTAGGCTTAGGAGACACTACTATTTAGAGAGACAGTTGTGAGGTGTATGTCTGCCTCCTGATTTGTACTAATTTCTAGAAGTAGTAATTGATTGCTGGCCTTTATATACATGAGTAACTGTACACATATGGTTAGCTATTTTGGCATGCAAGTGAAAAATGGATCCACTGCTTGTCTCTATGCTCCACAAAGGGAATACGAAGCGTAGTCATGTTACAAAATACTCTGCATCTGGAGTTAAGGCAATAGTTGCTCACAAAGGGGTGCAAGTCACACAATGGGCTACTTTTCAGTAATTACTCTTGAGTTATTTAGGCCCCAAGTGCATATAAAATGAATTAAAAGAAATAAATTTGTGTTGAAGGTATTATATCCCTCTCCTCTTAATTTCTGTGGAAACCTTTAAAAAATCCCAGCACCCTGCTGTTTTGGAGAAACAAACCTAACAGCACTGAGCTAATATACATGAACCAGAAAGCGAGATTGGTTGGTTTCAGTTCAGTTACAGGCTGAAAGCTCTGAAAAAAAAGTGGATGAAAATATACCCAAAAAGAACATAACTGAGAAACATGGAAGATTCCAAAATGCTTTCCTATTGTGGCTTTAATAGGTAGGATTTTTCTCTCTTTGTCTTTAGGAAATCTTGATTTTTATAATTCTCAGAAAAGTGCCAAACCTGAAGAGCTGTGTGCTAATTTTTTTTTTTTGCCTACTGCCTTACTTCTTACATCACATAATCTATATCAAGGCTGTGTGTTTCATTTAGGTTATGAACCTTTTGTGACAAGGATTTTGATTCTCAATTATTGGTGAAATGTTCAGTGTCATGTAGATAGTACACATTTAGAAAAAGATTTTGTAAACAATATTTTCTTGCTGGAGTAAGTGTCACAATGGCATAACAATATGCTTTTGGATGAGTGATAATAAAAATATAGCCAAACTTTCATACTGTGCTTCACTGTATGTCTGAAACACATGTATCTAACATCACTGCTTCAAAGGTGACACATGAAGGTACTGCCCAACCAGTAAAAGTGAACATGCACAATCCCAGAACTGTGGCTTTGATGTGTGTTTGTATGTGCACCTTGGTGTGCAAACCTGTTCAGCCTGGTACTCTGGACATCATACTCAAGACTTACTTTGCCTCAGCAAGTCCAGATCAGATTCCTCAAGGCCTAGAAATCATGTTAGTTTTACTTTTTAATTCCTATAATTTACTGCCAATGGTGAAGATGAAGTATATATACCAGCAGATATAGCTCTTTTCTAGGATGTCCCCAAAATGGTCTCAGGGATGGTCCCCCATGCATCTTTATGCATGAAACAAACTTTGTCTTGTCCTACACGTATTCCTGGATGTTGTAGTTTGAGCTGGTGGCCTGGCAAGCATGCAGCTACTCGCTCACTCCTACTCCACTTCTTTTCAGAATGTGGAAGAGAAAATTTCACAAAAGGCTTGAGGGTAGATATTAAGGACTGGACGAGTTCACTCATCACTTACATTCATGGGCAAAAATCAGCGTAGATGTGGGGAAAAAGCATCAATTTAGACAACAAAACCACCACCAGTTTACCAGTCAATTAGATCAGAGTAGGATAGTAAGAAAATAAATACAACTGGATCTTAAAAACACTCCTCCCTTCTTCCTGGTTAACTCCTCCTCTCTGGCAGCACACAGGGGCAGCGGGTTGCAGTCTGTCCATTACCGTTTGTCCATAGCAATCCTTCCTTCTCAGGGAGAGGACTTCTCACAGTCTTTCCCTGCTCCAGAATGGTATTCTTCTCATGGGAGAAAGTCCTCCCTGAACTTCTCCAACATGCGTCCTTCCCACTGGGTTGTGCTTCTTCCTGAACAGCTCCAGCGCGGGTCCCTCCCATGGGCTGCAGTCCTCCCCACCAACAGACCGCTCCAGTGTGGGCTTCCCTTGGAGTCACAGCATGCTTCAGGTGCAGTCCTCTGCCCCGGCATGGTGTCCTCTGTGGACTGCTGCATCCTAGACTGTTCACCACGTTTGATCTCCTTGGTCAGCAGGGCCTCATCCTGCCATCTCACCATGGGCCTCAACAAAATCTCTGCTCCAATGTGCTCCTTCCCCTCCTTTCTCATTGATCTTGATGACCACAAGGTTGCTCCTGTCACCTCCCTCTCCTCTCCAAAACAAACACTCCCCAACACAAAGGAACAGAAGTTGCCCAACAAGTTTCTGCTCTTAACTGTGTTGATCTGCAGAGGTGACGACTGGCTTGGCCTCGGCCAGAGACTGGTCCAGGTTTTAATTATGGGAGACTCTAGAATTTTCATAGAGGAGCCACCCCTGTAGCACCCCTGGTATTGAAAACCTCACCAGGCACAAACCCAACAGACTAGGTTACATCTCTGTGTCTTCCTCTGTGCAGTCAGTTCCGTGTTTACTTGAGACATGTATTTTGATTCTAAAAGCTTTTGTCTCCACAAGCCTACAATAAGTGATCAGAAATGGATGAAATCTGTATTTTTGATGAATATGTCTTCAAGTTAATACCTTATGCTGTCATTGCCTCCTTTGCCCTTTCTCTGCCTTTCTTTCCCCTTTTTTATTCATGAACAATATTTGTCATTCAAACACAATATTGCATGCATTTTCTAGGGAGAAATTTTAGCTTTACTCAACTGCACAGTAAGAACTGTGTTTCTATATGCTTAAAATAAAATTGCATAGCGATATAAATCTATGGCATTTGTTTTCATGAGGGCCATAATTTGGTATGAATATGAACTTTTTACTGTGAATGATGATATATACAGCAAAGCAACCATTCGAGATCTCTTGTCACATTTGCTGTGTTCCCAAAGCCTGAAACGAACAGCTCTGTCTGCAGGCCAGTTGCAGAGGGAAGGGCCCTTTTCTCTCACATTTTTCATTTCTCTTGTGGAGATTGTTACCTGAAGGTAAATTCTTTACTCAAGCTGCAATTGTGGTTAGCCAATTTGTGAAGAAGAGTAAGAAAACTCATTTTCTTTCTTCATAGGCCTGTTAAAGATTTTTCTGTGGAACGCTGCAAACAATTGAGTTTTTGTGAACTTTTGTAAATGCCACTTAATAGCTTTGAGAGTTTTGCTGTCTTCCCTCATTCCAGTGATAGGGTCTCTATAAAAAAAATTGTTTGTACTGGAACTCCTAACCAAAACTAAGTTCGTCTCATCTCAGTTGGGATTTCATTTCCACAGAAGTCAGCTGGGTTTTATAACTCCACAGTTCTGGCTGGGGAGAAACCGAGCTGTAAATGTGAACCAACAGATTCCGAATCAATTAATGGAAACAGCACTAAGTTTTATATTAGGATTTTGAATCAAAGTAAAAAGATGGAGATATATATTTTCATGAGACTGAAGAATACTTCCTGGGAATTATTCCACTCTTTTCCTTGTCCTATATAAGTAGTAGGTTCTTGACTATGTTTTTGAATAGCACTTAGGTGCCTACATTTAGTCCTCCAAAGGAACCATCCAATACAAAAGATCATTAAAATTATCAGTATATTTTATCCACTGAGATGTATCTTGCAGGGTAATTGTTAGATATACAGCCCATGCAAATCGACTAATCTACAGCCAGAGCTGACTTGGACAGGGTCAGTGTGGGATTTTCTGCTCTATATTCCATTGGAGCCCTGGAGATCAATGTTCAGAGACACCTGCATGGTTCTGCATGGAGATGGATGAAGTCCAGGTCTGGACAGGCTTACATATTTACTTTTAATACTACCATTTCCAGAGCTGATAGCAGAAGTGACTTAGATAAATAGAGGGCTCTGACATCTGCGGAGCTGGTGAGCCCCATGAGGCACTGAAATGGCAGGTTTTCCAAGTGAAGCACCAGTACTGAGAAGTGCGAAATACTGCTTTCTGTGATGTAATGCATAACAACTGCGAGTCATTATCCATTTACAGCATACTTCTGTATAGAATTGTAATTTCACAGTATACGTTAGAAGGTTAAGGTTAGGAAAATAATAACATTGAAGTAACTTTGATTTGATCAGGACAAATCTAAAGGCAAATCTTAGGATTAAAAAAAAAAAAGGTGTTTCAAAGCTTGTAATTAATGGTTTTATTTGAATTAGAATCCCCTAAGATTTTGAGCAGATGTGTTTATATGTATTAAATATGATTGATGTCTGATGCTCGACAGATTATAAAAGGAGAGTGGACTAGCTGCTGTGAGCTCTTTTGAATAGAAATATGAATTCTAGCAGTAGAGAATGGATGGATTTCCACAGTGTGGGTACTGTGCTTTTGATTCCTGCTTATCCAGGCAGAGGACTTCATGCTGGTGGTAGTAAGACACTTGCCTTAAAACTTCCATGGCAAGTCTCTCACTCTTCTAAAAGACAGAAAAACGGCATATTCCGGGACTGGCCTGTGAGTAAAGATGTCTTTGTTTCTTAGAACAGACTGACAAAAAATTCCACTATGAGTTAGTTTACACAAAGCCTCTTGGTCTCTGTTTCCTAGCAAATTAAACAGCTTCAGAGTACAAAACCAGGTACCAGAACTGTTATCCATGCTGTCAAATTATTAAGTTGGTCATAAGCATGACATTTCCCTGAGCTAACTGGCACTCTCCCAAACAATTTCCAGACAGGAACGGTGAGTTGACTTTGCCCAGAGAACATTTTAGATGAAACTACCTTGCCTTGGAGGGTAGGAAAGCTGAATATGGACACAGATGATTCCAAGTTTGTTGTCCTCAGTGCTAGAGAAAAGTCCTGGGCATGTTTGATTTTGCAGAGATGTCAGCTGTGCTAATGAGTAGAATTCACCTCCCGTGTTGAAACGCTACTTGGATACATTGATGCAGCTTGATGTGCCTGAGAGATCATATCTCCTGATAGGCATCTTACACTACAGCTTTAATGTCAAAGAAAATGCATGACCAACAGCTTAATTGTACATAGAGTGGGAATCAGAGATGCCTGAGAAAACAACTCTAACTGATAAATCTATCTTAGTATCCTAAATTGCAGACGACACCAAGTTAGGTGGAAGTGCTGATCTTCTTGATCAGCACTTGATCGGCTTTTTAGAGGGACCTGAATAGGCTAGATTGATGGGCTGAGGCCAGTTGCATGAGCTTCAAGAAGGTCAAGTGCTGAGTCCTCCCCTTGAGTCACAATAACCCCATGTACTGCTACAGGCTCGGGATGAGTGGCTGGGGAAGCTGCCAGGCAGAGAGGGACCTGGGGGTGCTGGTCAGCTGTCTGAACATGAGCCAGCAGTGTGCCCAGGTGGCCAAGAAGGCCAATGGCATCCTGGCTTGCATCAGGAATAGTGTGGCCAGAAGGAGTAGGGAAGGGATTGTCCCCCTGTACTTGGCACTGGTGAGGCCACATCTTGAGCACTGTGTGCAGTACAGGCATTGAGGTGCTGGAGGTGGTCCAGAGGAGGACAATGAATCTGATGAAGGGTCTTATGACAATAAGTCTTATAACTAGTGGCTGAGGGAACTGGGGCTTTCTAGCCTGGAGAAAAGGAGGCTGAGGAAGACCTTCTCGCTCTCTATAACTACCTGAAAGGAGATTGTAGTGAGATGGGTCTTTTCTCACAAGTTACAACCAATAGGACAAGAGGAAATGGCATCAAGATATGGTGCTCAGGGACGTGGTTTAGAAACGGATCTAGTAGAGTTAGATAATGGTTGGACTTGATGATCCTAAAGGTCTTTTTCAACTGTAACGATTTTATGATTCTGTAAAATTGTGAGGCTATATAGCAATGTTTATACTGGATCAAGCTCAGGTCAAGTCTTTTTTTCAACTGGTGTTGTCTTACACATGCCTATATTCATGACATACAGATATGCCTCATATTCATGTTTTAATCGTTCTCCATGTCTCTTGTCAAATGACTGTTTCTACATTGTTGGTACTCAAGGAATTACCTGGCACCCAGTCGTTCCATAGAAAAGCATAACTGACTTTTTAGAGGGCAATTGCAGGAGACTTTTATGCCTATTGCATGAAAGATACCATATAAAAGAAGTCATGGTTGTATTCCTTATGTTTTGATTTATTTTTTTTTTTAAATCAGCTGTACTCTAAACCGACTACAAGCAAAAGCTTAATGAGTCTGACATAATGACTCCGGTCTCTTAGAAGAGCAATATTTGGTTCTCATTTGTCTGATGCTGACAGAACATCCTTACATGAAAACCTGCCTACAGAAACATCCAGTCTTTGGGCAGCAGGTTAAAAAGGCAGTGCGGTTGGATTCTGATCTGAATGTTTTACTTGTTCTATCCCACGTAATGTGCAAATTAAAGCTTAAAGTCCAAATGCCTCCATACTTTGTCAGAGTATAAAGTGGGTCCTGAACTTTGATATTCAGACCCATCTCTAGTTAAGAACAGTTTATTCAGGGAATGTTTTGTATGAAATCACTCTTGGAATATGAAATAAAATCAGAGGAAAATTATATTATTTTAAATAGGTACTGGGCAAAAAATAAATTGTTTCTGACCTGTTTCTATTAAGGAGCTCAAACCTGATTAATTCTTGGCCTGGATGTTCTCTTACCTCCAGCAATTACATGCCACTATTACAGTGATTATTTTATAAAAGCTAATAAACACTATCTGGAGTTAATATTTGCTCCCGAGGAAAGTTTGCCAAGAGCTTAGAAGAAGTTTACAGAAGATTTTGCCCATTAGGTTTGTGTACAACATCTGAAATGCCAAAATCCTTTTAGCATCATTAATCACAAAAATGCAATGTAAAAACAGTTGTACCTAATAAAGCTGTAATCTGATACAAAAATAGGAAAACCCTCAGGAATTTAACACAATAGGCCAAACATTGTCCATTCCAAATGAGTTCCAGTAATGCCACTATTGACTCGGCTTTGAATAGCCTTCTGCTCTTTTAAAACAAATATATATAGATAAAATAGGATTTTATTTTCTACAGCACAGACGCAGCTGTTATTAATCAATTCTTTCACAAAGGATGCTGGCTAATGCAGTCCAGGAAAGATATTTTGTCCAACTTGCCACAACTTCTTTCTTGTTCTTACTCTAGGTTTACAGCTTGATCTGTCTTGATGTCACTGGGTTCTGGCTGCCCCTGACTCAGGAGCTGATCGTGTGTAGGGTTCACTAGGGGCTGAGACTGTCTCACCATGGGGGAAAACAAACCATCTCTCCAGATTTCTGACTATGGCACAAAGCAAGTATTGTCGGGGACTGACGGTTGTCTTGTCGTGACGCTGCCAGAAAAGGGAGCTGGGGCGGTGGTGTGGGGGAGCTGGGTTGTATGGGAGCAGATGTATTGCCTCCCTGCAGTTTGATTCTTGCACAGTTGCCCTGAAAAAGCAGGAGCTCCAAATGTCAGAGGGGAAGTGACATTTTAGCCAACAAGGCATCACTCTCTTGCCTTCCACTGTAGTCACCTACTCTGTGACCATCTCAGATTAACTGAACATTGCCTGCAGTGTTAATTTATTACTCTGTACCTTATTTTTCAATTTGATGTGAACTTGCCTGTTCAACCAAATACACTTAAGAATGAAAGCAGTACAAGTTTATGGCTTAAGCTCTTAAGTAAAAAGTTTGAAAGTCTTCTACAAAAAATAAATAAAACATCAGTTCAGTCATAGAACACACACATAATAAGATCTGTTCTTATTTGTTTAGTTCCCCTCATCTTAAGCTGTGTTTCAACAGACCATTGTTCACCTCAGCATATGAATGCTGGACTTTTTTAGGATCTAGGTTTAAAGGTAGTACAGAAGCCTGATGAACTTCCCTTATGAGTTTTTCCCTTTCAAGATGACAGTCTTTCTGCCCTTTTCTCCTCTCTCTGTCTTGCTTTCTAAATTAAGCATCCTTAGATAGAGAGCAACATACTTTGATAACTCACATTTTTTTTTTCACCAATGGCAACATAATTTTGACAGCTCCTAAGCCAAATTTGGTTTTAAGAGTTATTTTGACTTGGCTATCCCTCATTCTCGGATTCTGACTCTCCCTGCTTCTCACCTTCCCCAAGTCTGTAGCTGAAGCCTTAATTAGCTGATTTTTCTGTGGTGAGGATAGTTTAAAAACTGTCTTTACAAAATTCCATGAATTAGATACGATAAAAATTATTATTTTTGCAATACTGCTGTTATTCCCACAGTTCAGATACTGGAGACCACATGCGGCACATTACTAATGTGGATGACAGACTGTTAACAACGTGCATTGTCCAAGCTAATTCCTTCCATGTCTTTTTTTCTGTCATAAGGATTTCCTGTCATTTCAGGATAGATGAGAAGACTGGATCCCTTTCTTTCTGATATAGACAACAAGAAACTGGAAGCAACGCTGCATTGACAGATTCTTCTTTTGTGAAGAAGGAAGTGAAAACCTCTTGTTTGTCTGAGGAGAAGGCTGATACAGGCAGCTACAACTCTCATTCTTTTTCTTTTTGCAGTTATAGTTGAAGATAATAGTTCTGAGGAGCTTTATGGCTTTCCTCTCCTGATAAACATGAGAAACTTGATGCATGGGAAAATGGGAGTTGATGATAGCTCGACACTTTCACACCTTGAGAATCAAACTCGGATCTGTCAGAGGCGCATGCTATGAATATGCTGATGAAACATATCCCACACAGAACACATCACAACCCTAGTTAAGAGGCTTTATATTTGTCTACTACAAGTTATTCTTTCATCCAGCCCGCACTGAATTGCATCAAAGAGTTCTATAATAAGGCTCTGACCACATCATAAGGACAACATGGAGCAGACGATTTGACACGTGAGAATATGACAACACCTAAACCCTCCTGCCATGTTGCTGCCCCTGGGACAGCACTAACTTACAGCATCGACACTTGCATCTCCCACACACTCTACCAGCGTTTCAGGCTTAATAACAACAGCTCTTCATTTGCAGCTTTGTGGCTGTGATGAAATCTTTAGCCTACCTGATGTGCGCACAGTTATCTGTTATTACTTGTTCAGCTGGAAAAGTTAACCAGTAGTCACCAGTAATTGATGTTCACCAGCAGTTATGTAAATTCAATTGCCAGCCACAATCAAAAGGAATTGATAGAAAGCTGCTTCATTACACTTCCCCCACTTCTAGCATTTAACATTCTTCTGTGGAGTTGGATTTTGGTCTGGAGCAGTGCAGTAGTATGAGCTGATAGCAAGCTGGGTGTGAGCCAGAGTTAGTGCTTAACCCAGAACCAGCACCTCTGGGAGTAAAGATTTCAAGAATCAGATGTTCTGCATTTACATTTCTTCCAACTTCATACTGGGGGAGGGAGAGAGATGATGGAAAGCATCAATAAGTTCAATTTTAATTTCTTCTTTAACATTTCTTTTTCCACACTTTATCCAGTTGGGAATTTCACACAAAGCCTAGGACCATGTTCTTAGCCTCACAAGCTGCAGACTAAAAAGTTAATCAAATGCAGCTCTAATTTTAGAAATATCAGTTCATTTGGGGTCTGTCTGGCAGGGGCAGTGGTGCTAGGAAGCTACAACTGGAATGAACCTGGAACAGACAGGAACGATGCTTTTTGTTTTCTGTGTATGAGACTTGAGAGTTCAGGGCTGCCAAATTTCATGCATCCCCACATCTTTACTAAGTGTCACACACTCAGCCAGGCTGCAGGGGTTGATCATGTTGGTCATCAGGAGAATGCCTGTTTCTTGCCCAGGCTTATCTGAGTTATGGTCTCTATCACATTTTTAATAGCACTGCTCCCTTAAGGCATCATTTTCTCTGAGAATTTACTGTCCACATTGTGGGCAACATACATCTTGTATCCTCACTGAGACATATTTTCTCTTCCCCCATAATTTAAACCAGAAACCATTCGATATTGAAAGGACACGCTTGGTTTTAGTGCATGAAAACATAATAGAGAAACAATATTCGTTTTACATAATGCATTTCTCTATTTGAGTCTCTTGTTCTGTGCAGTTCTGGGGATGAAGAAATATTGCCCTGTTTGCTATTTGTATTGTTGTGGCACCTAAGAGTGACAGTTCTCGACTCCATTATGCTTCGCTGCACAGAGAGAATAGGAAGATGTCTTTCTCCAAGAGCACACAATTGAAATACAAGGCAAGAGGCAATGGGTGGATACAGATGGAGAAGCCTGGAGAAATGAGAATAAAATACTGGTTGGCACGATGGGAAAAAAAAAGAAATATCACAGCTTACCCGGTGCTTAAGTGCCATCATATCTTTGGTTTCAAGGAACGTAATCAAGTCATTTTTGGATGTTTACCGGGAGACCCTTTCAAGTTAAACAGCAATACAAATAAGACATCAGAACACTTTTGTAATCCCATCATTGAGTTTAAGACTGTTTGTCTAACATAATTATAAGAACTACTTAGCACTTTCTGAAATCCATGGTGTAGCAATGCAGAAACTGCTTTAGAGGTGATGCAGTTGAATGAAAGAGAGTATTTACACTTCCCACTTGTAACTCTGCCTCCAGGGGCACTTTGTATAGTCAATGGACAAAGGAGAGGTCCTCCAGGGAGGCAAAGCACCCATGTTGAATGTGTAAGATCAACTTCAAGCAGAAAGCATGAATAACTCTTGTAAGAACTCGTATTAAAGGGCATTGACAAATACTGAAATCTTTCAAATATTTCCCTTTCAAATCCTTCTAGGAATATCTCACCAGAATATTTATAATCTGTTCAAGAGTAAAAGAAGAACATAAATCAATAACAGCTTCTAAACCAAATTAGACTACTTAGTTTACCTGGAATATATCAAAATGATTCCACATGATTTTAGTAAATATTTTAGCAACGGTGTTAGTCTACTCACATCACTTCTGTTCAAAAGGATTTTTTAGGCTGTATCTAGGGGCCTGCTCTCTGCTATCTTCCTTCAGACATCTATTTTGGCTGATTTAAATGTGAAGAAAGAAGAAAAAGAAATTTCACCATAGAAATTCATACAAACAAAACCTTGTTTTTGAAAAATGAGGTGTCATGTATAGCTTAATTTAATCTTTGTGTGGTTTTCTTTGACATGTTTCTCACACTTGGGTTTCATATGGTGTAGCACAGCAGTTCAGTTTACAAACCCACTTGATGAGCTGCAATTGGTTGTAAAAATTCTAAGGAAGTGCTGCAAAAGAGCAAGTTTGGAATCTTTAGAGAAGTGACAAAGATGTTCTTCAGTAGAGAGAAGATTGGTTTTCTGGAGCATATATACTGTGAAAAGACCTTAGACAGTAATTTCACTAAATAATAATCTTCTTTTTATCTTCTGCCAATACCTGCTCATATCACTTCTCTGTCTTTTGGTGTCCGTCAGCAGAAGTGTCAGGTCACACCTTATACATAGGGAAGATGTCATACTTATGAAATTCGTACGTATGTTGTCAGCTTCTTTTTCCACCCAAGAGCCTCGTAATCATGTTGCACTGGAGACATGAGAACTTATTTTCCTGATGGCTTTCAAGCAATACCCCCTGAAATATATGGCCTTTTGTATACAAAAAGGCAGTTTACACAGTTGAGTAGCAAAGACCATATTTTCTTACATTTAGAAACAAAGACATGTCAGGCTTTATTGAGCACATCACTAACTATATAACTAGCATTAAACACTCTATTTGCAACTGTTGCTGTGTATTTTATGTGTGATTATCACCCCTAGATCTGCATCCTATAAAAAGATATTTCTGTTTGCTTAATTATAAAGCTTTTTATGAACAGGCTCATCTGTAAATAGCTTGGTGCAGCTGAAATAGAAATATAATTATAATGAAGGCAGATGTTTCTGAGATACTTCTCTTGAAACTTGTTCTGAATATACAAAGGAGGAAGGCTTTTCTAGCCAGTGGAGTGTAGGCCAAATGTGGCCTAATCATCCAAATGTGCTGGGGGGAGCTCACTTCAGGGGCAAAATCTAAATAATAACAGCAGTAACAACAACAGTAATAATAATAATCTTTGTAAAGGCATATCTGACTGCCCTCTTCCTTGGTAAATACCTTTATTCCTGAGTGCTGAAGGGGTAAACAAATAACTTTTTTACCACTATAGACCAGTTACTAGAAAATGCTGAACCTTTCTTTTGCAATACTTCATTAGAGACTGATGAGATGCTCATGAAGCCACAAAGTTTAGGGTCATTTGTACACAAATATAGCACTTCTGTCTGCCTCATTGTCTCTGCATGTTCTCTTAAATTATTTAAATCCTGTCAGTGAAATAGTGAGACAATAATTTCTTTTTTTATTATTTTGATATCCAAGAATTTATAAAACCACTGAATCATATTTCCAGTGGAATTATACCCTGTAGAAAATCTCATCTTTCAGTCGAACCACAGGCTTCCTCCCCCCTCCCTCCCTCTCTGCTCTCTCCCTCCCTCTCATCACTAGCTGTAAGCGGATGTGCTATGGCAGCCGGCTGATAGCTGTTGACCCAAGCCTGCAGTCCTCACATCGGTGGAGCTGCCATCCTGATCAGCTCCCATGTGTCCCATCTTTAGTGACTCACTAGTGGAGCCCGTCACTGTCCTAGTCATGATAAGGCAGTCCAGAGCTGTCTGGAAGGCTTGTGAATCAGAAACGGCCAGTTTAGTCCGGGATGAACTGCTGCAAACTAAGTTATGCTGTGGAATAGCACCCTCCAGCCCAGGCCAGCCTCATTTCAGTCACAGCACATGCATGGGAGAGTCAGTGCTCAGTGCTGCTAGTCTGCCTGTCTTCCTCTTCCTCATCTAGGTCTGCGTGACTGAACAAGGGAGTATGGAACTGGGCTGCCTTAAAATGGGGAGAGGAGAGTGTAAAGCAGAACAAACTGTTAAAGGTGACTTGAGCTGAGTCACTAACACTCCTAATATTCCTGTTGTGAACTTTTTTCAAACATAAACTTAGACCTCTTACTGAAGTTTACAGAAATGGAATATGGTTATTTGTACCACGAGACATGATGAGACAGCAGGGATTTGATTTAAAAGGAATCCGGTGATTTTAAAGGACTGTGGATCAGGTTTTGAACATGTCTTTGGGTAGCCTGTAGTAATTTGTTTTACTCCCCCCACTTTAGTGGCAAACCAGCTGTCTTAAGGTAGACTCACATGGATGTACAGAATTGGAGACTACATCTCCTTTGCAGGCAATATATCCTTGAGCATAAGAGAGCTGAGTCCAGTTCAGAGTGATTCCTCTCAAGATGTAAACAACTGTACTTCCTTTTCTCTCTTGTGATGAACAATTTCATTGTATCAACACCAGCTACACCTATTGTGTCATCACCTGGCTCCTGTGGTTATCTCTGAATAGTTCACTGTCACTGCTTAGGGCTTTGGAAGAAGCTTTTGTTACAACTGTATATCAAACATATTTCAGTTTAAGATGTTATTTCAAAAGTTAGATCCCAGGTTGCTCCTCTGCAAAACATGCACCGGGCAAAGATTTTTCTAGTCTGGCTGGATAATTTTGCTCCATATTTATGGTATCCTTCAATGGAGGAACAACAAAATATCTGGCCTTTCAGTGCATGTGCATCACTTCCATTAAAAATAACAGACATAAAAATGAGAATGAAGTTCTCAGACTGTACATAATTGTGCCTGAGGCCAAGCCTTGGGGCCTAACAAATCTGCCTTGCTTTCTGGTCTCTTCTGACCCCAAGGGACTTAATGTAACTTGTCTACACAATGGTCTTGGGAAAAGACAGAAATTAAAGGTGTTGCACTTTGCCAGAAGAGAAATATTCAGCAGTAATTCAAGCACAGGAGCTAAGATTAAAATGAATGGAGTGTTTGATGCCACAGAAACACATTCTGTTAAGGAAATGAACAATCGTTTTCAGTTTTATGCAGAACAAATGCACTTAGAAAGGTGATGACAAATATTTGTGCATCAGGAATCATACATGTTATGAAAGGAAGACAAATTAGCCCATTGTTTCTCTTCTATGAATGGGAAAGTGAGGCACAGAGATATGATTTACTTTAGATTTCTCTTTTTCTCCCTTAGATACACACAGAAATACTAAGGGATAATGTGAGGTTTCTTAACTTTTAACTCCCTTGCAAGAGTTCATATTTCTGCATCCGCTCTAAATTTTTGAACACTTCTCAGATTTCCATGTCTGTAAAAATGCCATCCACAGAACTGCCGCTAATAGAGTCTGCCAAATCTGTGGTAGTCATTTAACCTACCAGGTGTGAGGAATGCCTGTAGCTTCTCTTTGCATCTTCTCACTCACCCTTTTGCCTGCTCTTCATTGTTCTTGTCAGTCTTTTACTGCTGAGAAAATGAAGGTGTTAAAGGCTACCCTGCCTACAAATGGAACTAAATCATTTAATATCTAGCCCTTGTCCTTATTTAGGAATAAGGTAGCACACATTGCATTTGAATTTGGACATACATGAAAAGTATCTGAAAGTCTCTTTAAAGAGATTAATCTCATTAAATAAATATTAGCTGATTTTCACATTTCCCCATAGTGCCTCTCTAAATCGACACTGAGGCATTGCTGCCTTCATTAGGTTTTTCAGTGTGTTATATCATGAATATAATTTGGTTTAGAGCAGTATGTCAGATAAAAAACAACAACAAAAAACAAACACAAAAACCTTTGATGAAGTTCTTTTGTATTTTGCTACAAATCAGAAGTATAGGGCAACAACCTAATTTGTCGATTTTGAAGAGAACCTAACAGTGTCTGACTTCTTAAAATGTTTTACTGTCATTTTTGTTTTCCAGTTCCCTGTTTTGTTTTCTTATCTTTGTCATGCTGATGACTGAACAGAAATGGAAGAACTTCAGAAATGTCTTTCATGAGATTAACAACTCAGATTGCTCTGAGGAGATCTTGTATCAGCCTTGCAGCACCTGAAGGTGACCTACAGGAGAGCTGGAGAGGGACCGTTTACAAGGGCGTGTAGTGATACGATGAGGAGCAACGTTTTAAACCAGATGTACAGTGTAGATTTAGACTAGATATCAGGAAGAAGTTCCTTCCTATGAGAGTGGTGAAGCTCTGGAACAGGTTGCCCAGAGAAGTTGTGGATGCTTCATTCCTGGAAGTGGTCAAGGCCAGGCTGGATGGGGCTTTGAGCAACCTGGTCTAGTAGAAGCATCCCTGCCCATGACAGGGGGTTTGGACTAGATGATCTTTAAGGCCCATTTCAACTCAAACCATTCCATGATTCTATGATTCTATGATTCTATGATTCTATGATTCTGTGATTATGTTTCTATGAAATATATGAAATTAGGAGAGATTCTTAAAATAAAATGGGAATAATATCAAAGAGCAGATACTTTCTCCATATACCCAATATTGATTATTTGAGTTAGAGAAGTGGTGATCTGAATCACACATTTTGTCCTGTTTTGGTTTTTTTTCCTCTCCTAAATAAACAACTGAACATTTTAAAAGAGGACTATAACAAATGATGTATAATGAGCTCTTTAGCAGTTCTGGAGAAACTGATTTGTGTGAAATAGTATCAAACTATGTTTTTTGAACATTTTTCTATATATTTGTGAGATATCTAAATCATGTAAATAATGAGCTTCTTCCCCTAATGTATTTAATAATTTTATTTGAAAAATCACTGGTTTTTTTTCTTGACTCATAATATTCTGTATGCAGAAAAAAGATGTGAACCTCAGTGTTGAACTCTGGAACTCTGGATTCTCTTTATGTAAGTGATTTGTTGCACTGATTTTACAATGCAAAGTGGTCACAAGTTAAGGAGGATTTAGAATATGGTGTTAAAATGGGATAAAGAAGCCTGAGGGCAGTTAAATTACGTCTATGTTTTGGAGTCAACTCTTAAGTAAAGGAAGCTGCAGTTTTCTGTGCACTATCTTGCCAAAAAAGAAAAAACTTTAAGATATTGATTGCACTGTATTGTGCATATTATTATTATTTTTTTTGCTTATTCTATATAATCTAATACTAATATTATATATGGGTTATATAGTATTAAATTGTTACAATATTGATACTGTGTTATACAATATAGTATGTATTACGAGCATATAATTATATAATATTCCAGATGTTGATAAATCTACATGAAGTGAGATTTTTACTACTGCATTCAGCAGG
>NW_009721362.1:49619-60766 GCF_000703405.1 Apaloderma vittatum
TCTGTAATGTGGTGGAAAAATTAAGCCCAGTAAAGAAAACTATTTCACCAAAGAGTCTGTGAGCTACAATTGTAAATTTTTACACTCGTAGGACACTTCAAGGAGACAGGATCTGGACCACAGCCTTCAGTGGTAATGGGCAGAGCAGCTGGGAAGGAGACAAATCAAAGAGGTTTTACAATGTGGGATCAGGAGGATTGCAACAGCTGGGGAGGGTCAGGCAGGTTATGACATTTGGGGGAACTGTTGGGCAGGGACCTCTTCGGTGAGCGAGGATGAGAGTTATGGCAGCTGGAACTGAGTTGGCATTGAGACTTATGATCAGGAGGAACTGGGAACAGTATAGCATCTGGAAGCTGATCAGGCAAGGGGCTCACATCATCTAGGGGATCAGGAAGTACACAACAGCTGGGAAGGGTCAAGCAAACACCCAACACACATGGAATTGAACAGCAGGGCCTGGTGCCACATACAGCTTCTCACATTGCTATTTTATGTACTGCTGCTCTCTACCTTCCTGTAAATTTCCCTTAACTCATGTTCAAAATGTGTCTTTGTACAAAAACATAGAGGCAGGAATATACAGCATGATTTTCTACCAGGCAAAAAAAATGTGGATAGCCCTTCCCAAGTACAAGGTGGCTTGCCAAAGATGTATAATTCTAATTATTGGCTAGTGAAAGCTTTCTGTCTTCAAGCCTATTGCACCCACTGCCCTATGTCTGAAGATTTCTATGAAGTTTTTTTCCAGAAGCTCCCTCCAGTGGGAGCTCAAGATGTGGAGATTCAATTTTCGCTGATATTGCTCAGTGATACTGAGTGGACTTCACAGCAGACACTGC
The DNA here is from genome assembly GCF_000703405.1 of Apaloderma vittatum. Lineage (NCBI taxonomy): Eukaryota > Metazoa > Chordata > Aves > Trogoniformes > Trogonidae > Apaloderma > Apaloderma vittatum. The sequence goes on from NW_009721362.1 coordinate 50,462, forward strand.
TGGTGCAGGAAGAACCAAATTCATGAGTCCTGCTCGGCTTACATCAGCTCTGACTGCACTGGTGTTTCCTCTGTTACTCAGCAATTTGTATACTTAGTACTTCCCTTGCTTCAGATGTTTCTTGACTCTTGTGTTATTAGATACCATAGGCATATTTGTATATGTGACAATTTCTTCCTAGAGTTTCTACTTCCTATCTGACATTTATTATTTCTTGCATTCATGTGCTTCATCCATGCCGTGACTGTCCTGTCTTTTTGTCCATTAATTTTAAAAGTGAGTTCTTTATCTACAAATAACCACACTTCCTTACTCTCCATCGCTTTACTTTCCACTTTTTATAATTTCTCTGTGACTTTTGTTGACGTACCTAGAAGATAAGCCTCTTTCATTATATCTCTTGTACATCCTCCTATCTGCACCCAAGCATTTTGTTTCACGCTACCTTTTGACTGTGAGCACATTTTGCAGGGACCATTTTAAAATTCTGATTTAGGTAAGTTCCTACACAATGCAGTCCTTCACAACAGGTCTTGCAAGTACTAACAAGAATAATAAATGATAGCAATGAGTTTTGTAAAAGTCCTGATTCTTTGCAAAGCTTTGACAAAGTGGGAAATTACGTCTTTGCCACCAGGTAGTTCTGATGAATGCTCATAGGGTGGAGGGTAAATTGTTGTTTTACCTCTAGAAATATCTGTAGCACTGTCTTTTTTTTTTCCAGAGCTGCTCATATTATTTTTTCTTCTATAGGCTCTTATTGCTTTCCAGACATGCTGTGCCTTGTCTTTGCCAATTGTTGCCATCTGTCCTGATGACATTGTGATGGAGGTTGAGTGTGTTGCTGAGCTTCTTAATAATGTCACAATGTCATTTTGCGTTACCTCTGTCACTCTACTGCTGTTATGCTAACTTGTCTTACTTCATCATTTCTTTTTCATGGCACTTATACTCAAAGCAGTAAAAAAAAAATGCCCTCTGGATTTAAGTTCTTCTCTTCTTTCCATCGCATCTAGTAACTCATCTGTTCTCTACAGCTGCTTTCTGTGTCCTGTATTTATTCCAATCATATTCTATACAGTAGAAAGTGCTGCTTGCAGGACAGATTTTTTTAATTTCCTCTTGGCATTCAGTAACACCCTATTAAGTGGCTGTGTTTACACTGCAGTTGTCAATGATCTTTTCCGGGTCCTCTGCTCATTAAGCAATAAATTCAACTTTCCTGGCTAGCAGTGTTTTGAACATTTCATGTGGCAATATGGAGCCAGTCCCACAGGGAATGGTTTCCTCTTACCAGACTGCTCCCTCCACGTGCTATATTCCCTGTTGGGTTTATCTAACTATGTCATCTCTAGGAAGGATACTTGAAGCAAGCTGTTGCCTCTTTCTTAGTCGCATGCAGGTTGCCAGGGAGCCTGGGGGACCCACCATCTGACATTCATAGCAGTCGGCTTCTATCCGAATATGTCTGAGAATCCCACTGAAGCGTGGGATGACAAGTTCCTTCTTTCCTTTTGCAGAATTACTTCTCATCCACAATTAAGGTAATAAAACGTTTCTGCCAACCTATTATTGTGTTAGCATTCAGATCACTATCAGTCACTGTGAAATTATAAAAATGATCTAGAAATAGTTTTTCAAGGACATCTCATAAAGAGACTTTGTTTTATGTTTATCTCGGAGATCATGAAATCTGAAAAGCCCTGGTGACCTGAGTCACAGAGAAGGTATGGCAAAAGCAGCAATTACTTGAGATTTCCTTCCCAGCCTCTGTATTCTGCTTCAACTTTGACCTAGGTAGATCACGCACAGGAGTTGGAAAATAATTCATTGTACGGTCTGGTTCTTAACGTGCCTACTGAGACTAGGAATGAGAGTGCCAATTAGTGCCAGCTGTAACAGTGCTTGGGAGATGTGGGCCACCCACCAGGAGATGGACTGGGACCACAGTTCATTTCAAAAAACGCACTGAGCAGCCATCGGAATGGTAATAATTTTCAGCCACTCTTGAATTAGAACAGATTCAGACTTAAGTTGGTAAAACAGACACTACTAAGGATAATGAAGGTTAACCCTGGACAGAGAACGATATCAGAGAGATAACATGGAAACAAATATAAGAACAGAGAAACTTAATAAACTCATTATCTTCACACAAAATGAAACAAAAGCTTGACAAAGAGCCTAACAAAAAAGAGGGAGTGGGTTTACAGCCATGCTGGTGTATGGTAGAAGGGCAACAAACATAAGCTATGTTATTCCTTGATATCCTGGAGGTGGAACTGAGATAATGTATATAGCATAAAGTGTGAAGATATTAAGTACTATGTCTTAGTACTGCTAGGATGCAAACCCCAAATCTCAAACACAGTGCTGAAGGATGTACATTATTAATAGATTTATACCAAGTTCTCTCCCTTACACCCTTCTCTGTGCATTTGCTCTCTATTTCATTCTACCCATCTAGATTCCAGCTTAATTTTGAGAGTTTGTTCTTCTTTCTTTTGCAGTCTTCTACTCTGCACTGTCACTGATATTAGCTTTCATACTAATGCCTTAGCTGTGTATTATTTGATTTGACCCTTCATTCAGCCCTCAGCTTTGGTTCATCTCTCCAGCTTGCCAAAGGGCCATTCACATGACTCAGTTTTCAAGTGTCGTTCCCTTTTTGGTCCCTCATTCCATACGAAGCTATTTCATAATTCATAAGCTTTGACCATCTCCTGATCTTACCTCAGCACGACTCTTTTGCCTTCCCACTCACATAATGTAAGTCTGCCTTTCATCGTTTCCAGTGTCATTGGTATTGTTGCCCTCTCCTCTGCTTTCAATGGAAGCTAAGTGCAGATCTGGTAGCATGCTATAGGTAAAGTAAGTTAGAAAGCATGAATTATGAACTGCTCAAGAAATAGCAGCTGTTGAGCTTGTGTGCACAGCAAGGTTTGTCTGCTGCTGATCAATAAAAATCAGAGTCAGTAGCCGTGCTACCAGAGAGACCATCTGTGGCTAGAGAGCCAGAATCTTGCTGACCGAAATCGACACTGCTGGCTTGAAGAAGGACAGGGGCAGTTTATATTTATATAAACCCTAAAAGAGGGACATATTTTACTATCAGTGAGTACTAGCTGGCAGTCGGCAGTCTGTGCGTGGAAGAGTCTGAAAATTGGACAGTGGAATACCAAGATGTCCCTTTGCTATGTTGTTAATGTGATTAAGTAGCATACCTATCAAAATAGGGATTATTACTAAAGAAATTTAGTATCAAGGGACCAGAAGGGAGTAGAGGGACAGAACCTTCTGTCTTCTCTTGAAGAAACAAAGTTAGTGATGGCTCCTCTCTTATTCATCTTCTGAACCTTGTGTTTGAATCTCTCATTCAAAGCAATTCACCCTGGTCCCATTTCCCTTCTCAGTTATGGCCCCACTCTGCACTTTACTCCTGTGTATGCTGTGTCCTGTCATTCCAGTTTTCTTCCCCAAACCCAATATGGACAAATTTCATTCAGTTGAAATCACTCTTGTCAAATTTCAAATGCATCTTTCTTAGCCAACTCTCATACTCAGGACCTGGTTGTCTCAGTCTTATTAGACGTGTTTGATCAGCTATGCTCTTCTTAAAAATACTATCACCCCTTGACTTGTGAGGTATCAATAGCTGTTGGTTTTTCCTCTGACATTTCCAGCAATTCCTTGAGTCTTGCCTTTGATAGTTTCTTCTCATCGACTATCCCTTAAGAAGACTCACTGTTTTTTCTCATTCTCCTTTCCTTTTATATTGCACTTCTGACAAACACAGCAAAACCAGCTATGGTTTCTTTGCAGATGACTCACAGATGGAGCTCTCCTTAAGATTTCTCTCATTTTCTACCAACAGAAAAATTTCAACTATTGCATTATATCTTTGTGGATACTTCCAATTTTTTAAAGGTCAGCCTGAGTAAAAATCAATTCTAACTTTTTAATTATCCACTCTTTTTTTTCTTCATCACTGTGACATCATCCTGCTTGTCACTGATGTAATTCAGTGTTTTTTTCACTTGGGCCTCTCTCCATGTTCTGCCATCTGGGGTATATCTATCCTCTCTCTTCTGCTGTAAAGATAATTTCCATGTATTCTTGTTCAGATGATATCAAGGAAATTATAAATCAGTTCAGTGGTTTCCATTTTTCTTTTGAATCAACCACTAAACGGAATCAATGGACAAGGGAAGAGCAACTGATGTCATCTACTTGGACTTGTGCAAGGCCTTTGACACTGTCCCACATGACATCCTCATCTCCAAGTTGGAAAGACATGGATTTGATGGATGGACCACTCACTCAGTGGATAAGGAACTGGCTGGAAGATCACACTCACAGAGTTGCAGTCAATTGCTCAATGTCTGAGTGGAGATGGGTGACAAGTGGTGTCCCTCAGGGATCAGTACTGGGACCGATACTATTTAACATCTTTGTTGGCAACATGGACAGTGGCATTAAGTGCCCCCTCAGCAAGTTTACTGACGACACAAAGTTGTGTAGTGTGCTCAACATGCTGGAGGGAACTGATGCCATCCAAAGGGACCTTGACAGGCTTGGGAGGTTGGGCCCAGGCCAACCTCATGAAGTTCAACAAGGCCAGATGTAACATCTTGCACCTGGGTCGAGGCAATCCTAAGCACAGATACAGGCTGGGTAAACAAGCGGATTGAGAGTCATCCTGGGGAGAAGGATTTGGGCATGTTGGTGGATGTTAAGATCAATATGTGATAACAGCGTGTGCTTGCGGCCCAGAAAGCCAATCGTATCCTGGGATGCATCAAGAGATGTGTGGCCAGCAGATCGAGGGAGGTGATTCTGCCCCTCTACTCTGCCCTTACGAGACCCCACCTGGAATACTGTGTCCAGCTCTGGATCCCCCAACACAAGAAAGACATTGACTGTTGGAGCAGTCCAGAGGAGGGCTACCTGTCCTCTCCTATGAGGACAGGCTGAGAGAGTTAGGCTTGTTCAGCTTGGAAAAGAGAAGGCCCCAGGTAGGCCTTATAGTGCCCTTCCAGTACCTGAAGGGGGCCTACAAGAAGGCTGGGGAGGGACTTTACACAATGGCCTCTAGTGATAGGATGAGGGGTAATGGGTGGAAGCTGGAAAAGCGTAGATTTAGACTAGATGTAAGGAAGAAGTTCCTTACCCCGAGAGTGGTGACGCACTGGAACAGGTAGCCCAGGGAGGTTGTGGAGGTGTTGGAGGTTGTGGAGGTGTTCAAGGTTGTGGAGGTCCCTGGAGGTGTTCAAGGCCAGGCTGAATGGGGCATTGAGTGGCCTGATCTAGTTGGAGATGTTCCTGCCATGGCAAAGGGGTTGGAACTAGATGACCTTTGAGGTCTCTTCCAACCAAAATTATTCTATGATTCTATGTTCCTATGATCTTGATCTTCAAAGCCTTTCACAGATTTTCCTGACTTCATTCTTGTTTGCTGTTGAAATGTGCATTCCTGACCTTAGTTAGAACTTAATGTCAATTTCTGTCATGTCCTTGTTTGAATTTTTTGTTTTCTCCTAAGGGTTTCTTGGTACGTAGAGGAAAAAACCCACCATAACTATCCACATCCATCTCGTTATCTGTCTCCAAAAACTCTGTGTAAAACCTTCCTCTGCCGAGACACCTACAGAAACCATAGGAATAGTTTGGCAGCTTGAATGGAATACAGCTGCTCAAATGTTGATGCTTCTCTTATATAGTAGCTATACCTGAGCTAGTCCTGACTCCCTCAGTAGCCAAGTCAGACAGGACTCATGAATTTATCAGATCCTAAAGTTTACATGCATCTTCCTATGCCAATGTTAAGGAGAAACAAGCAGAAAGGTCTTGTGCAGACATCCTAGATATATGAAACCCACTAAGTATGGTTCTATGAGTCTAAGTATACATAGGATTATCTTCCTATCGTAGTTCTTTTTTCCGTATTATTTTCTCTTAGTTTGATTCAGGTACTAATATTATTTTTCCCTGGGTTGTCAATTCTACAGTAGGAACTCTCTAGTTTTCCATCTTTCTTCAGACTATAATATACCATGGTTTACTTCCATAGTTTTTCACAGTGATAGTATGCAAAACAGCCAGAGAGCTCAAACAGGTGACTTGACATACACCTCCTTCTTATGAAGCACTTGCAGAACTACTCAGTACTTTCAGGTGTTCATAAATATGTCAGACAAATGTTTTCATAGGATAAAAATTAATGAAAGAAATTGTTGATAGTTTGGAGCATTTCTTTTGACTTGGCTAACATTGTACAAAAATGTATCCTCTGATTTGATTCTAACAAATCAGCAAGTTAAATTGAGAAGCAAATTAGGCGGGAAAGCCACAGGATTACTCAGACCACAATCCAGTCAATCTCATCAGCATAAGAAACCCTACTGTCAGGAATGAGCACTTTCCTATATCTGGGTCTACTTCTTTACCACAGTTGCAGACAACTTCCTTAAAATAATGAAAAGATAAGTGAGCAAAAAAGGAAATAAACCCAGCAAATAGTACATGATAAAAGAAAGGAAAATAACTAGTCTTAAGCACAGAATAAGAAATAGATTGGCAATTTGTTCGGTCTGATACAGCAATTACTGCGCTAAATTAAATGCATTAAACAAATGCCCTGAGTGGCTGGTGTCATGTTGTAGTCAATTCAACATATGTGAGGTCTTCTCAATTGCACCAACATCTTGCATTTGCACAAGTTGCATTTTATGTCTGTATTGGAACCTGACGGCTGTTTCTTCAAAACTAGAAACAGAGATGTGAGCAAAACACATCTACCATTTTACCAGCCAGCAGTATATATATATTCCCAAAAACATAGCATCCATCTGTCTTTTTTGTAGTCCCACTATGTCTGATATCAGTTTGGGTAGATAAATAGTTGTCTTGAAGTGTTTTTCCATAGTCCCAGATGTGTGAATTTTTAATTAGCTCTAATAATTGCCTTTTTTAATATTGTTTCTATGAACCATGATGCATAGCATCTAGTCTTTATACATCACATCTAAAACGAAAATTTCAGAATCCACTGATTGTAATGGGTGATATTTATTACAAGCTTAATCGTAGCATTTTTCTGCTACAGACAGACATGTACCTGGGATAGAACGTTACTTCCACAGTGACTGTCACATCTATTGTTAAAAAATAAGAAAAGTTAGGGCTAGAGATGTTTCATAATGATTTGTCTTAGTAGTATCTGTAGCAGCATGGCTGTCATTGCAAATCATACTAACCTGAGAATGATTTCCTCAAGGAAAAAAAGTGTTCTCAAGAAAAATACTTCTTTCTGTTTTGACCTTTAGCCTTCTCTTTTCCAGTAGTGTTCAATCAAATACTCTTTTTCTCTCCTCTGCTCCAGGCACATTTGGAAGACATAGACTGCTGAGACAATGCTGAAAAATCACACCTTCATGGAATAGAGAGATCCAGAGACGCCTTGCAGGGACATAATCTATCTAAAGAATACTTTTTAAAGTGTTCCTCACATGAAGATGCTGAGGAAGAAAAGATTAGTAAAAGTACAGGGATATCATTTAGATTAGATATTAAATTTAGGTAGATTTAGCTTAGGTATTATGAGGAAGTTCTTTACTGTGAGGGTGGTGAGACACTGGAACAGGTTGCCCAGGGAAGTGGTGGCTGCCCCCTCCCTGGCAGTGTTCAAGGCCAGGCTGGATGAGGCTTTGTGCAACCTGGTCTAGTAGGAGGTGTCCCTGCCCATGGCAGGGGGGTTGGAACTAGCTTTTAAGGTCCCTTCCAACCCAAACCATTTTAGGATTCTAGGATTCTAGGATTCTAGGATTCTAGGACTGATTCTAGGATTCTAGGATTCCATGAGGAGCAATTGGAGCAATGCATATTCACTGAAGGGGGCCAAAAAAATTTAAACCTATATTACATCCTGTAGACAGTTACACAGATGCACACAGAGAATTAAAAATTTGTCTGTATAAAAATTGTCAACCATTTTATAATTCTTCCTCTATCCTTCTGGTTTTTTCCTGTCAGCTTTGTAAAGAGGGCGATTTAGGTCTTCCTCTTTTTAACTATTTCTAATTATTGTATTTTCCTGCAATAATCTAACTTTATCCATTTATCTTCCATTTTCCATCTTCTCATTCCCTTGAAAGAATGCCTTAGAACAACAAGGAGCTATCAATTCCTGTGAGGGTATACTTGAATATAGCTTCCTGATTTTCATTGGCATTATATCTTGGTTCTCTTTCTTTTAGTATTATTACAAAAATATTATTATTGCAGAAGATTGCAGTGAAAACTTAGGGAAAAAAATATTAAAGCTCCTGCAAACTGTAATGAAATGCCATTAAAGTTAAAGCTGAAAATACAGTGGTGAATGGAATGGTGATACGGAGAAAACTAGCTCAAAGTTGAACCCACGCACCAAATCTGCATTCTTAAAACACTGATAGTTTTTCCTTAGTAAGTGTCCAAGTATCCATCTTAGTCAATAAAAGGAGAAATAGATCTTAACCACCTACGTGCCCACCATTTAGTGACTTTCAAGGAAAATCAGAGCTTTTTATGAGGTATAAAAGAAATATGGTCACTCATATAGGAGAACCACTTCCCAATATAGCTAAAATGGTGTTGTGCGAGTAGGGTGCCTTGCGGTGCTTTTTCAACTAATGGATAACCTGGAAGACTACTGTAGTCAGTGTAAAATTTTAAAGCATCCCATTTCAGTTGCAACATCCTGTTTTTGATAGTATATTGGTGTCTACTTATACTGTAGTAACTACCTGCATCACGACACAACTTTGATAGCTCGGGGAAGTGTCAGCTGATATCTTGCTGACCGTTTCAGAGACAAGGATAAAGACCATGATGTTATGTTTTTGTCTTTCAGATGCCTTTGATATCTTGCTTTTTTTTAATCCCTGTGACTTCAAAATTTACAGTCTTATTATTTTTATCTTTGCATCATGGAAAAGTGTGGGGGGCATTATACTGGTGTCCTGAGTGGTGCAACTTAAGTTTCTCACAATGCCCATGTAGGAATTCGAGTTGATGTACTGTGGCTGCAGGGCTACAACAATTCTACTTATAGGAGGAAAAAGTAATACATACGGATCTTACTCTCTGCTAGTAGTCAGCATAGAAAAGTAGGAGGTTCTACATAGGCAAACATGAATTCATTTGTTCTCCAATCCAAAAAAGCTCCATTCCAAGCCTCAGTTAAATGAAAGGAAAGTCTTGAAGAAAGCCCTGAGACAATCCTTAAGGATTTAGAGACTGCTTATATTTTTTGAAATATCAGATTTTTAGCAGATACTATTATGTAGTAATCAATGCTTCCAGTCACTACAAGAGAATGGAACGGAAGATTGCAAAAGAAGAACGCTGAACCAATCAAACAACAAAAAAAGAAAAAAATCCAGGAAGTAAATTTCTGAGAGTGTTTTTTTGATGATTGCATTTATTAATATAAAAGCCACTGGTTCCAGCAGGTCTCAGTTAGGTTTCTTCTTTATTTGATGGACATTATACAATTACTGTAACAAAGCACTGTGCCTAATTGTGTACCACACCCTACTGGAGTCAGTGTTACTTGAATGTAACAGGAAATGTTCAGTCTTGTAAAGCCATAGAGGAACAGAGATTTTGCCTATGGGCTTCTGGAAATGATAATTTTTCCTATTGTGATTTTCAAACCAAAACATCTTCTGGGGTGTTTAACAATACACAGATCAGAAAACTAGTAGTGTGGATTCGCCAATGACACACATGCACACAACTTGACCCGAATGTAACTTGCAAAAGCAGATGTTAGTCTGTTGGCAGGTTGTATGCAACGGCATAGTGGGTGTGACCTGAGTTTACATGTGTTTTTAATAGATGAGTCTGTATAAACTGATTCCAATGAATGCACATCATGGGCAAGATAATGCTTTAGTGCTCCAGCTGGAAAAATGTGTTATTTTCAATAAAAGAGAATAAAGTGTCACTCTCCATCAGACTATACTTTGTTTATCTGACCTCTATCATAGGTGATTTAATGGCAAAAGAGTGACAGGCCAATTCTCCTTCTTATATTGAGGATTCTTTTGCAGATTCAATTTTTTATTAGTCTAAACCAGAAATTATTTGTATCATTGAAATTTTTATGTGATCAAACAAACCCATCTTTATAAAATGGACACAACATTGTAGGGCTTTTAATCACTCTTGGCTGGAAATTAGCCCATTCTTTTTGAAACAGCTCTGAACATATCATGGCATGATACATGATTTCAATCCCCCCCCCCCCCCAACCACAGCAAC
>NW_009721362.1:60776-115757 GCF_000703405.1 Apaloderma vittatum
CCGAATAGAAAGTTCCACTTCTTCTAACTACGATTTGGAATGGTAAGTATTTCATATCAATTCATATCATATTCACTGCTAACTGTAAACTTGTTGGGCAGAAAATGATCTGTGTTTTTACAGTGCCTATGTATGTGAATGAGTCTTCCAGATACTGCTGCAATGCAATAATATAATGAAGTGATAATACAATGAACTAGAGCCATCTTCATGTCACTGAAATCTGCTTAAAGCATTTCCAAATTGTATTCAGAGGGCAGACTTTACACTGGATGCAGCATTGCTCTAGAAAAAGGGGATCAGGAGACCTCTCTCCAGCTTGACAAGTGATCACACTTTGGAATACATCCCTTTGGAATGGATACTACTGCTGCTCTAATTTTTTCTTCTCTCTTCTGCATCTATTTAGCTGCTTAGGAGCCTGGATGTTTGCAGGGGGTCCAGAAAAACATTATCCAGTTTCTGTTGAAGTTTCTTGATTACAATACAGTAATGATTACCAAAGGCAGTAGGAGCATTGTGCAAGACATAAAATATTCACAGATTATAGTTAGATCTCCATTGGGTGCCAAGCCTGCTCAGGCTGGCCAGTTACTAAATGGATGGTCTTGCAATTTCCATGTTGTGTGCTCTGCTAATCTTTAAGTAAAATTCTGTGACCTTCCTTGTGCAAATGAACTATACTTTTCTTTGTACAAAGGTGACTGCTAGTACAGAGTTGAAATTGCCATATAATGAAGTTGTTCCTGAGGACATACGACCAGAGTACTTTTGAGAAATACAAAAGAAAAGTTAATGGGGAAATGAGTGAAAGAAAGATATTACTTGGAAGGATTTCAGCTATTTTGTAGAATGGTCCTGTGAACAAATGCTCACTTGAGAGAGACAAATCTATCAGTATGACTTAAAACAGAACTGCTAAAGAGTATAGCTATTATATTTTGCAGGACTTTAGAGGCTTAAACTATAAAGGTTTCTTGTTTTACCCTAGGAGATGTCAGTTGATTGAAACATAACATGAAATAAATAGCAAGCTTCATTATTGTCTTATTTTATATGAAAAGTAAGGAAGGTTGCTTGGTAAAAATCAATACAATAATTAACTATGCTCCCTATAGTCACCCAAATGTCAGTTTGGCTTTCATAGTGAAAAAAGCTTCAAAGTTGCAAACTCTTACCCATCTGAAATACGCTGCAATTAAAACAGAGGACTAAATAAAGAGTTTGGCTTGACTGTTACACATTATTTTTTCTGTAGCCTCCACTATACCCAAATCCTTACTATGTCACAGTTGTTCTAAATGCTGCACAAAACCACAGAAAAGCAGGGTTAATAGCAAGAGTCTCACGACCCTTCCCCATCATTTTTTATCTTATCAACAGTAACTTCTAGGAGGGGCCATTTTATGTAAGCTTGCCTTTATGTAGATGTTTGACATCGTGGAACAGGGCTGGTGTTGCTGAACTCTGTAGCCTTGGCTGCACTGTCTCCTGACAATGATGGCTGGCACTAAACCATGGCTGGGGATTGCCTAAAGGAGGTGCCAGATAGAACAGGCATGGATCAAAATCATTCCGGGGATGTGCCAGCACTTTAAAATCATAGAATAGAATCATAGAATTATATAAAATGTGGCATGATATCTTTGGCCCTGTCTTGTTTACTACTAGAGATGTAGCGAAGCATCTGAGGCGTTGCCCTGCGCTGAGTGCACTCCTGCGCCATGTGGGTGGGAGCATGAGACACACTCTGTGGTGTCTGCAGTCCTAAACACCTTATCTTCTTCCCTATCCTCTGTTCAGGAAGCCTGCTTGTGATGTAAAAGTAGGTTCAGGAAGGAGTTCTATCTCTGCCAGTGAAACCCTGGGTATTTCAGCACTGCCAAAAAGAAAATTTAGACAAACAGACAAGAGGTTAATGATCTGGTGTTGCCTGTGTCACACGCGTTGAATTGTATTTGCAGTTCTGAGCTCCTGGGGCTGGAGTCATGTCCCATCTGCATTGTGATTTCCTACCAGACAAGACCTGTGCACGCACCATATACCATTGCTATCCACACTTGGGGCTCTAGGAAAGATAAAAACTGATGGAAAGGAATCATGGTGACATCTAAGCAGATTTTATAATCTGGTCTATCAGGATATGAAGGCTGCAGGGTACACTAGGGGATCCCCATAGTAAAGACAGAGCCTTACAAGCATAGCATCCAGAGATAATTATCCTCCAGTTACCATGTGCCAGTGGTAATGTATTAGCTTGACATTATTAATGAAATGTGCCAAATTAAAAGTTGAGAGGAAGCGGATGTTGTCAGTGAACCAAATTTTCAGCCTTCAGATTATTTCTAAATGATTCTGAACATTGCTAGAGGCAATCTATGTACTTGCTTAAAAATATTTATACTTTCAAAATGATGAACATCCTGCAGTGCCTTTGTCAACAGTAACTGAAAAGATGAGATAAAAACGTGCCTATGTACCACTTGATTCAGTCTAAACCAAATTTTAAATATGCAAGCCCTAATCAAGCTTAGCATAGCTCCAGACAGTTAAAGGCAGTGAAGTAATAAACATTAATAACTGATTTACATGATTTGTATAGACTATTGCAACAGAAAAGTGAGGCTGTGGTTTCAATTTACTTGAGTTCTCCTCTGGAACTACTCTTAATGCTAATAATTTTTCATCCTCCTACTTCACTAGCATAATTTAATCAATACTGCAAAGGTATTCCTCGGTAATTTTAATTTTCTCAATATATTTTTTCTTATTATGAGATTTTAGTATATCTACTGAGGAATCTTAGATGCAAGTCCAGAAATAGTCCCACTTAAAAAAAATCACAAGAGGCCATAAAGTTGATTTAGAAGCACATTGTGAACTAAGTTAATGCATTTTTGTACTTAGATATCATTCTGTGGAAGGATATAGAAATCACTAGATAATTCTTCTGAAAAAATTTTGTTCCTCTTGTGATGTTTTGCCAGAAGGTTGAGGGAGATGATCCTTCCCCTCTGCTCAGCCCTGGTGAGACACATCTGGAGTACTGGATCCATTGCTGGACTTCTCAGTACAAAGGAGACATAAACATACTTGAGTGAGTCCAGTAAAGAGTCATGAACAGGATAAAGGAATTGGAGCATCTAAGATATGAAGAGAGGCTGAGAGAGCTGTAAGTGATCAGCCTGGAGCCAGACACTTCTCAGAGGTGTCCTGTGAAATCATGAGGAGCAGTGGGTGCAAACTGAAATAAAGGAAATCCAATTTAAAAATAAGAAAAAACTTCTTCACTACAAGGGAGGTTGAGCAGTGGTACAGGTTGCCCAAAGAAGTTGCAGAGTCTCCATCCTTGGAGTTACTCAGAATGACTGGACAGTCCTGGGCAGACTGCTCTACTTGATTCTGCTTTGAGCATGAGGGTTGTACTCGACAGTCTCCAAAGATGCCTTCCAGCCTCAACTATTCTGTGATTCTGTAAAATATGCAAAGACAGGATCTCCTCCTCTTTGTGATACTGATATTTTAGCCCTGAAACAAAATACCATGCCTCTTGCAGATCTTATATAGTTTCTGTAATCCTACTGAATGGCCAGATACTGCCAATTTGTAATCTGCCTTTTTAGGACTCCATGGTAAACACAGCACATGCACATACCGAGTCCATATCTATGCTAGCAAATTAACTGTGTGGTTCTCTGGCACTGAGGCAAACTGGAATGAAATGATCACACTATTCAGCCCTACTACCTTCCAAACAGGATGGCCTCATCCCAACTGCCTGCTGGAGCGGTCCTTGGCCAATGCTCGCTCCTGCGCCCTGTCCAGGAATGGTCTGGGATGGGTCTTCTTGGCCTGGACGAGAAATGTACTCGGACCATTTTGACAATTTAACAGTGTAAGGGATGAGCTGCCAGCCCTTGGGAACATTTCCTGACACTGTATAATTTCTAAGTGTAGAGTTACCCATGCAGACGTGTGTTTTGTTTTTTAAATGCAGTTGTCTTTAACTGAAAAATAAAGGATAAAATTGTATTGATTTAGCAAAAAATCCCACCAAATTAAAGCAAAAAAACCCAATTCCTATCCTCATTTCCCTGCTATCAGCCAACAATTTCATGGTCTGGGTCATTCTTCAGGTTTGCATTTGAGTCTTCTTGGAGGCTTTTTGTAGATCAGGATATTTTTCCTATATGAGTTTTTACTAGACTCACAAAGGTCTTTCTCTTGGAACCAGGACAGCTTGCCTTGAATTTGGCTGGTTCCTCAGTGAGCTCAAGATCCCTCCTGGCTCCCGCCAGGAATGACTAAATTGCCTTCTCTTCCTGTCTTCTGCCTACAAACTTCCAGAGTGGGCCCAGTTTATATGTCCTTGCAATGGTGCAATGGCTTCTTTGCTTTGCCCCTGGAAATTCTGCACTGTCAGAGGTATGGAGGGTTTTTTTTGCAAATTAACTTGCTTCCTGATTTAGGTTTTCTCCTTTGCATATTATCTAATGAATATAGCCATTAATTACCTCCTATTGTACCCATCAGTCTGGTGGGTATTTTCTGGAGCAGTGGTTCTCAACTTTTTTAATTCGTAGAAAATGCAACTGTTTTAAAAAGAATCAAAAGATGTCCTAACTCTTTCAAAAAAATATACATGGGTCATCTTATGCGGTACTACAGTAACAGCTTTTATTTGCAAATAAAAAGCAGTTAGGTTAAAATAAATATCAATTCATTATTTTTTTTCCCATTTATTCATCTGCATGAAAACATATATGTATCTATTTATCCCTTCTCCAAACTGAAATTACTGTTATTTTGTTAATTGTCTTTTGACAATCCTGTGGACAATCAGTAACCAAAGACCAGAAGAAAATCTTTTAGAATAGTTGGGATAAAAATGGAGAAATGCACATGTACTAGCAATATTGAACTAAATGTTATACATGAAGACAGAACTGGATATCTAAAGATATTCTGGTCTAAAAGTGCCTATGGGACTGTTTAAAGAGAAATGAAATAGGAAAAGGTAAAGAGAGAAAGAGAAAGAAAGAGAGAGAAAGAGAAAGAGAAAGAGAAAGAGAAAGAGAAAGAGAAAGAGAAAGAGAAAGAGAAAGAGAAAGAGAAAGAGAAAGAGAAAGAGAAAGAGAAAGAGAAAGAGAAAGAGAAAGAGAAAGAGAAAGAGAAAGAGAAAGAGAAAGAGAAAGAGAAAGAGAAAGAGAAAGAGAAAGAGAAAGAGAAAGAGAAAGAGAAAGAGAGGGAAAGAAAGAGAAAAGGAGAAAGAGGAAAGCAAAGGAAAAGGAGAAGGAGAGGGAAAGGGAAAATATGGGAGAGATCATAATAAGCAATAGTTCTTTTACACAGTCTATATAGTATCTTTACATAGAATGTGTGCATCTCTGTACAAATTGCATTTGTATGGGCAAACAAATATTTACATGCAAAACCAGTGAGAGTATTTCAAGCATATTTTCAAAAAACTGATTCATCATGGTTATCAATAGTAGCTTGGAATAAAATTTACTTTCTCAAGATTCTAGGTTAAAATTTTCAAAAAAAACGCTGCTTGTGAATATCTGCTTGAATTATGATCACTTTTTGATGTAATCATATTTGTAGTCTTTGTATCAATTTGGATATTCTTGGCAAAGTATTCATGGTACCAAAAGATGTCAGTTTGTTCCCATATGTTTTTCTTAGCTTTAAGTTAGCTCTCAAGTTTCTGTTTCTTTTCTGCCATCCTTTAATTTCCAGGCATTTTTTCTAGAGAAAAAATTTTGTGTACACCTTTGGGATAACTAGGCTTGAGGCTGAAAAAACTTAACATCTCTCTTAATAGAGAAAAAATGGGATGTGGCATTCTATCCTTAAAGTTGGATACTCTTCAGACATGAATGTCCTCACCTACTCCCTGCCTGCTGAAAACATGTGATTCCTGTGTGATTCTTGGGATTGAAGGCTGGGAAATCAGCAGATTTTCTGAGATGCAGGCTCTGGGAGATGAGAACCTATTATAGTTTTAATATTCTGTAGACAATACTATGGGATATTAGTATGGTCACTGACCTGGTCAGCGAGGTGAAGTTGCTGAATAACCATGGAGTGAATAACAACAGGAAGCCAGCAGATCAAAGAGCTAACCACTGCTTTAAAAGTCCTTCTCAGGAGAGAAAGGAGTGGAGAATGGGGTCAGTTCTTAGATGCTTATCATGTTGAGAACAGACAGCAATGGAAGATGGGATCCTCTGGTGAAGGAAACCAAAAGCTGGCTTTTTTTTTTCTTATCAGGTCTGCTCAGTTCTCTTCTTTACTCTCCACCAAAATCAAAACTTCTGCTGTGTCCTCAGTCTCTTCAGGTCTTACATGTGTAATTTATCTGTATTTTTAATAATTGTTTATTTTGGAGCCAGGAAGATTGGATCAACCCATTAGGTGAATAAATAGTGAAAATGTGCTCCCTCTGGAAGAATGAAGCAGTGTGGTTTTGTACAAAGACAGAGCCTCAGTCTCGGGCCTATGTAGGTTTACATCTTCTCAGACTTGTATCTTCTTTTCCTCTGTGTATGGGTGAAAACGTCTGAGAAAAGAAACTGTATTAACTGTATTAAGTCAGAGAATCTGCTAGTAAACCCCAAGTATAGCTGCACAAAATGATCAGCAGCTGTAACCCAATTAAATGCAGCAATTTCACAGTACACTACTGCTCACCAGAGAGCATACACCGATATTCTCCGAGTAGTGAGCCAAACCATTTTGAACCAGCACTTGCAAACTTCTCCTCAGGAATATTTAACATTTGGCTAGAGCTCGTCAAACACAAAGAAAAGATGAGAGGGAAAAGAAAAAGCAAAGGAACATAGTGCAATGAGAGCCAATTAGTAAGTAAATCCACTCTGTCTCTTGAACACAAAGTAATAGCTTCACAGGTGTGCACAGAAAAAGTTGCAGTTACAACATAACTAGAAGGTTAACTATTTAAAAGGTCATCTCAAGGAACATTTAGATTAGGGTAGCCTTTCTTCTTCAGTTCAAAGCTCCTGCTGCTGGTTTATGAGTCCAAAGTGAGGAACCAAGCAATTTCTTGTTTAATATGATTGTTTAATAGCTAAGCCATTTCTAACTTTGCTTTTATAGATAGCATGGCCCCAGTCTCTGCTGATCTGAATGCTCTTTTGCTTACCCATATGTGTGTATCATAAAGGTAACTATTTGGCTACCAATTAAAAACACTCCCCAAAATACTGTGTTGCAAAACTGAGATTACACATTTTGCATCAATGCACTCAGCATTAGATATGCTAGGAAACATCTTTAGTTTAAGAAATGGTTTTCAAAACAGTATAACAACATTCTCACAAACTTCTCATTATGTGTAAGAAAATTTTAAAAACTCACCTTAGTTTATTAATTTCCTTTTATAACTGAAATTCCATATCTTACCTACATTTATGTACTGTGATTTTTGTTCTATTCATCAGCCAGAAAATTAATATCAGAAAAGCTCATCACAAAATGTGAAAAGCAGGAGTCCTACATCTCCCAGTCAGCGAAGAAGACCATTTAAAGTCAGGTATCTTCTGTTCACATATCTCGTGCTGGAATCACTTACTGGCAGTCATCTTGCAAACATGGGACTCAAACAGAGGATCTTACAATACCTGTGGAAATTACACATGTCTTCATAAAGGATATAGATATATTCTCTGGTGCTTACTGTCCTTTAGCATACACTGTCTAGGATTGCAACTCCCTGCAAAGACAAATCTTTTGGCATGATACCATATATGACAAAAAAGATGCAAGAAAAGGCCGCAGACCACTGCAGAACTCTGTTGCTTCATTCCAGTTGTCTGAAGCAGATACAAACCAGTAACCTCTCAAAACTTGTCAGAGCCTTAATTGCATCAGTAGTGCTTGCTTGCTCCTTAATTGACACATTTTATGACGTTCTGAACACCACATGGACTAGGAGTCACAGTCCTGCATCTGGGGGGATGAAACACCAGTAGACAGAGGTTTCTGTAATGAATTTTGTTTCTGTAGAGTGTTCTTGTTCTATAATCACTCGCTGCTGTAAATAAATCACATAACACTCACTTCCCAATAAACTGGTATTTACCAGCCTGAGGTTATCAACACTATGGTTTTCCTCATTTCTTTATGTCCATATGGTAAAGTCCTAGTATAAATTTTATTTTATCCTTTACAGACCTCTGTTTCAGTTCATTTTAAGAGACTAATTTGCCTAAATAGCTTTCAGTTTGCCTTGGAACTTTTTCAGCTGAACATGGTAAGAAAATAGAAGAATGTATATGATCTATTTAAATAATTGCCCCTTAACATCTCTAAAACTATGCAGAATATTTTTCTAAGAAGCAATAATGCCCAGTACTAATTTTCTGCCTATTTTTGTCCTTTGTCCTCATTTCTGTAACTGAGCCCACTGTCATCTGGTAGAAATATTTACCAGTTGGATCTGAATTGGCCTGGTAACAGTGAGAACACATCTGGAGTCTAGACTCAGCGGCTCTATGGGCAGGGTCATATCTCTGTGCTACATCAGCCCCAGCGCCTATTTCTGTTTACATAGGTGGTGTGCGGCATCATCTGTTTCAGCTGTCAGACACCGCCAGCCCCCCACCCTCTGCTCACCCCCAGCCACTAAGGGACCAGCCCCCTCCCCTTCTCCCTGACCCTCCGCCATCCCACCACTATCAGCTGGAGACAGGAAGCAAGGGACCTCTTGCATGCACAGTGGGGGAGGAGAGGGAAGGAAATCCCTGGAACCTATAAAATTTCACGTTATCAGGGTATCAGAGCTATACTTCAGCTCCATGGGTTTCAGTTGAGGGGGGTACCTTTGTCTGATACGGGAGGAAGCATCGTCAAATACCCGAGGGACAGAACAATCTCTTGGTACACAATGAAAAGTGCTCTGAATTCTTTAAAAACTCTTTTGGTTTCGTTCTCTTTTCTCTTTTTATTAAAGGTGTGTGCTTAAGCCCCTTGGATTTCAAAACTAGACAGAGTACTAATATATTTTGCTGAATACTGTTGTTTACCTTGAGGAAGGGACTAAACTAAGTTTAGAAAGTGTATCCTGATGCAATATGTAGTCATAAGAGGTTGCAACGACAAGAATTTTGTCTCATAACAACACTGAGGTACTTCAATTTCTGTAATATGGAGGCAGTTTGTGTGTGTGGGTTTGTATATGAGTCAGGATGTTTTGGGATAAAAAGCATTATAAAAGAATGCTTCATTATTGCTTCTTCAAAAATGTGTGATGGGATTTTCTTTCCCATCACACTTCACAAAACAAAGCAGTCCCAAACAGTAGGAACTATCTCATCAAAATAATGTTTACATACAGAGAGGATCACATATTAATGTGTTGCCCACTTCTAGAGTCCGGTAGAGATTTGCATGATGCATCTCCAGTGCTCTATCACAGGGAGGTATGTACAGCTTGAGCTAAACAACCACACCGCTGGTGAGAGGGAGGTGACACATTATATCTTCTGTGGATTGGTAAAGCATGTCACTTATAACACACTCTTAACAATGAGTTATGGGATATTACTGTTGCTCTTAAAATAACGAGCAAATATTTATAAGTATAAAATGGTGGTGTCTCTGTTTCATTCCACAGTGTGCAGGCACATCCTATTAATGCTAAGAGGAATTCTGTTCACAGAGAAAAATAATAGACCAATTTATACAATCCCACTTTTACCAGTAAACATCATCTCTTCTGAGTGTACTTGGAGCTAATCTGCTTGAAGGAGAACAAACACACTTTTGTTAAAGGGGAGGAGTGTGCTAGATAGTCTACTGTTTTTCACATCAACAAAATGGGAAACTAAGCTTTAGTTGCTGTCATCATCATTCTATCATCACTAAGAGTTGTACAATATTCTCCAATGTAATGGAGCTGTGTAAAATTAATAAGTTCATAAAGGGCTTGCAAAGTATTTTGGTATTGTGTTGTGGCAAAAATCAGAAATAATCTCAGTCTGCAGAACGGTTGGCAAAGCAAGCAGTATTTGTTTCATTTTTTTCAGATATACCTTTTTCTCATAAAATCTGAACAAAATTTTGAAAAATGAGGCTTGTTGGCTCAATCCAGCACATTGGAGATGGTATTAACACATCTTTTGACTTTAACTGGAAAAAAGCTTAGCTAATGTTAAATATTTGTGAGAATGTCTCAACATCATTTAAAAGTACCACCTCCCAAAATACATCTTTTCCCAATAAAACGATGTTGGTTTTGAAGTTGAGAGCCAAAAATTATCAAGTCTACAAAAGGCCTGCATATCAGATTTGAGTTTTACTTTCAAACATATTGGTTTGGAGACACTGACAAAACAAAGCTAGTTAGATCCTCCATAAAAGAGAAAATTTAATGCAAGTGATATATCATGGCTCTTGGATGCAATATTTTCCTGTACAAAAAGGGTGAAAATTGCTCCCATTATGACACAAGAGATTAGTTTGCAAAAATATAATACCTAGAAATTACTTGAGCATGTTTTTATCATATATCATATCATCACACTATGTCCATGAATTTCCATTATAATTTCACTTGTGTGTGTTAAGGAGGCACTAAAAAAAATATAGAAATTAAAGAAGAGTTAAGTATTTTCTTAAAATTAATACATATATAATTTAATTGACTTATGACAATGTGTATAACTAGCTGAAGGAATATGGTTCCATTCATAAAACTTATTTCTGATAAGGATCTAAAATTATTATGAAATACTGAGAAATCCTCATTCCATAAGATAATTTTATTATTGTGGAAAACATTGCTGGACAAGGGCAAAAACATATTGGTTGCCATCAGGAAACAAGGAGGAATGTTATTGGAATTGTTCTTTTAACTTGGTCATCTGTATTCATCGGTCCCCTGCAGGTGGTGTTAAGAACATCACAGGTAAAATGTGAGTAATGGTGGTATTTCACCAGGAGTGCTCAGTGGATCATAGAATCATCATAGAATCATAGAATCATAGAATCATAGAATGGCCTGGGCTGGAAGGGACCATAGAGATCATCTAGTCCAACCTCCCTGTCATGGGCAGGGACGCCTCTCAACTAGATCAGGCTACTCAAGGCTCCGTCCAACTTGGCCTTGAACACCTCCAGGGAGGGGGCAGCCACAACATCTCTGGGCAATTTATTCCAAAGTCTTGCCACCCTCGTACTGAAGAATTTCTTCCTAAAATCTAATCTAAATCTACTCTCCTTCAACTTAAACCCTTTTCCCCTTGTCCTATCAGTGGACACTCTTGTAAAAAGTCCCTCCCCAGCCTTCCTGTAGGTTCTCTTCAGGTACTGGAAGGCAGCTATTAGGTCCCCCTGAAGTCTTCTCTTTTCAAGGCTGAACAAGCCCAACTCCCACAGCCTGTCTTCGTAACAGAGGTGCTCCAATCCTTGGATGTAGAACCATCAATCCACTAATTCTCTTCTTCTATCCATTGTTTTTGCTAGTGACAAGCATGAAACCCTCCTAAGATCAAAACCAGTTCTTCTATCTTTCAGTGAATGAACTCCTTCCTGCTTCCCTAGGTTTTACAAATACTACTGAATTTGCCTTTCTTTTGAAAATGCCGATTTTTGACTCTACTTTTCCTCCCCCTTGTCCTCTGATAAACTCAGAAAAGTGAGAAACGTGCTGTATTTTCTGAACACATTGAACGGAGGTATTAGGAGATTGTGTATATAGGCAGCATCACTCTGAATCACCTCAGGGAGAAGAAAATACACTTTGCAATGTGTGAAAGCAAATTTTTGGTCTGACATGGTCATATTTCTTGTGCTTGACACTGAAAAGTGGGCAAATTTTCTGAAGTCCTCATGGACCTTGGAGCCTTCATTGCAACATCTGTGGACAATTGGGTTTTTTTAGAAAGGTTGACACCTAGGGTGCAAAAAAGCCTGGCAACCTCTGTTGACATTAATAAGAAAACTGCGAAGTTTAGAAATTTAAAACTGAGGACCTGCTAGAAAGTATATACTGCACAGTTGCAGTAGCAATGTAAAGTTATCTTGTTTGCCTTATGATTTCCTTAATAAAAATCTTTTTTTTTTAAAAAAAAAAGAGTTAAAATTATCCTATAGAAGTAGGGATGGTATGAAATTACTAAAATTTAAAGTTTAAACCAGAAAATAGTAAGTTATATTTCCTCAGGAGTAACCACTTTGTGATGGAGCTGCTCAGTTATGAGATGGGAACCTCTGATCTGTCTTCAAAGTGTGAGCTCAGGTTAAATGTTTGCAGCTCTCAAAGGCTTGGAGAGCTTTCAGGAGACAGAAAGTGAAGGGAGAGAGAATACAGTCAGGTGTTCTGCTAATGCAGCCGACTGCCTTCAGTCAATTTATTCCATGAAAGACTTTGTCCTGATGTTTTAACCTCAGCTTCATACTCATGCATTTTTTTCACAGGCAGTACGAGCACCACATGGGTGGAGCCACACAAGCACACAGGTTACTGGGAGGGAACTATTATTGTTTAGCTTTTAGGAAAAGAGGATTAGGATAAAAATATGACAAAACTGAAAGCTTTGAAAATAATAGCCATGAGCAGTCAAATTGCACAATATTTAATGTTCTCATTTGATTGAAGTCAAAAGAATCCAAAACAATTATAATGAACTGTGGGAGAGGGACACAGTGACTTTCTAACTTGATGGTCATGGATAGTAGGCATGCTCGTTTCTGGGCCAGCATTGCTCAGCTAACAAGGCTGGAAAATCATAGTGTAAGAATTGTTTATTCTCAGAAATGACATGAAATGAGTCAGAGAACTCAGTCATATTTCTGTGGGTAAATCCCTATGTATTTAAACTTACCACCACAATGGACAGCACATGGCACTTGGTACCCACCCCACGCTTAAGTGGGACACATAGACAACATTAGCATGATAAATCCTAGAAATAATCGTATATTCTGAGTTTTTGCTCCACTTGGCAAAAATGGAAAGAGACCTGAAGTCAAAGTACCCAAAAGGAACAAGTTTCCCAAAAGACTTCAGATTACATTGTTACTCTGGCAATTTTTACTGTAGATAAATTCATGAAATGGAGAAGGGGTCATGAAGATAGTGGATGTGGCCATAATTTTGTCCTGCTATAGACAGTATGGGACCAGATGTGGAAATTAAAGTAGGAAAAGAACACTGAAGGAGTATAAACAGATGGTGAATAAAATAAGACCTTTCTGTCTCATATTTATGAAAAAGTCACATGTAAGAAAATGGACTTCTAAGAATCCACTGTGAGCAATGAAATAGGAGAGTCTGAAAGAATGAGTCTGGAACTGATCCTATTAAATAAACTCCAGTGTCAAAGACCATTTTGGGATGTATTGCTCAAGAACAATAAATCCTATCACAAAGATTTCTGCTGCCAAGATGTAGTATCTACAGTATGCTGTGCATTCTGCTCAAACAGCTCTGGCCTGCAGACCGGTTGACAGTTCTTTGAAAAAACAGATTTTCTGGGGTCATCATTTCTACTGCAAAGTCCTACTTTCCATCAAAAACATTTGAAACTTTTCACTTTTCAATTAACCCAACACTTTGCTGTGTACAGTTCTTCCTCAGGACTCCCTTTGCAACAGCAGCATTTATGCCGGTAAAGGGTCCTGATCTAGAGTTCTTGCTCTCCAACTAAATAATCCACATACTGTAATTTAATTCAAGTGAGAAAAATTTTATTTATTTTTGGAATATAGTGTTTCTACCACTACATTATTATAAAAAAAAAAAATTCATGAAATTAAATGAGAATACAAATCATGAGAGAGGATTTATTTTTACTTTTACATGCATGTGGATACTATTCTAGAGACTGAAAGGGTACTTTTGCAGTTTGAAGGCCAAAATGAACCAATTGCATTTTTAGTTTCACTGATAACAGCACCAGAATAGAGATATATACTTTGCAGTTTTTTCTCATATTTGACTCATTTTACAATATCTATTCTGGTGGAAGAATGTTACATGTGTTAGAAATTCTTTGTTGAAATAGCATGTCGATTATTACAAAGTTATATTTGCTTTAGAAATGAATTACCATCTAACATATGTTCACTCAAGGTTCTGAGTTGAAAAAGGTAGTAAATATGCTGCATGAAGTATGATTATGAAAATAAAGAAAAAAAATATCTGGACATAATTTTCTAGTTCAATTTTGACTTTCCTCAGTGACTAAATACAAAACATCCCAATTTACATAATCCACAGATTTTGCTATATTTGTACAAAATTGCAACAATTAAAAAAAAATCTAAACCCTGCAATAGATGTAAAACACAAGCCAGTAATAAGGGACATATGTCATACCAATGTTGACACTTGAACTCTTAATGGAATTTTACATTTGAAATTCTATAAGTTATTCATTTTCTACTGATTGAACACAATGAGCTCCTCATGGTTTCTAGACTTTGTCCAGAAATGAATTAGATATGAATGTCTCTTAGATTCTTAAGAAAAAAAAGATAGTACTTGTACTTAAAATTGTTTTGGACACTTTTGAAAAACAGCAGATGTACAGGAAGAAGAGGAACTCAAAATGAGCAAGAGAAGAAATCTTTTGTTTTACCTTTTAAAAGAGAGAACTGTCGTACATGACAGAAGGCCATACAAATGTAGAAGAGAAAGAGGTGGAATTGCTGAATACAGGGAAAATTTCCTGGTTTAGAAAGTATTCTTGCAAAAGCAAATGAGAATCAATATAATGTAGTCTCTCTCTTGTATATGTAAAAAAATATTTTAGTGACAGGAATTTGGATTGCAAGCCAACTGCAGAACAATGAAGTTTCTTTCAAAACTGTTCTTATTCCTTTTAGAGTAAGAAGGATATGTAAAAACCGTAGTGCAGTGATTGCTGAGTTGAACTCAATATTAACTTCAAAGTTTATCCTTGCTAAGCTAAAGTATAGCTTCTTAGTTACTGTTTAAATCTCATGACACCGACCACTCTAAAACTCGACCTTGTTTCAAAGAAAGGAGGGAGTATAATCCTCAGTACAGTTTTGTTAGTGACAGAAATGGGCTTCAGCTCTCTCAGGGAGAAGACCTGAAGATTTGGGTGCCAATGACTTCACAGCTCTTCCTAACTCTTGGGTCTGGTATATGTGAAGCCCATATCCACACTCTGCTGGAAGGAGCCCCAAGGAAGGATCATGTCACACACACAATCACAAAATCACAGAATGGCTGAGGTTGGAAGGGATATCTGGAGGTCAAGTGGTGCTACAGCATATTGCCCAGGACTATGTCCATACAATTTTTTTAATATCTCCAGGGGTGGACGTTCTACAACCTCTCTGGACAACCTCTTCCAGTGCTCAGTCACCCTCACAATAACAAGTGCTTCCTCATGTTCAGACAGCACCTCCTGTGTTTCATTTTGTACCTGTTTCCTCTCAACACTGGAGTGTAGCTGAAAAAGAGGAAAGAGAGGTCTGACTAGAGTGCCTCCATGGAGAACAGGTAGATAGGGCTGGAATGCAAGCCTTGGTGAGCACAGCCATGCAGCCTGGGGACCCATGTCTGTATTTATGATGGGAGCCTTGCTCATCTTGATTCATCACAGTGGAGCCTGAATGTCTTTTACTGCACACTGAATACACGCAGGACAGCTGTGCCATCATGCCACTGTCAATACGTTGCTCTCCCTATAGTCCTGTGTCTCCTCAACTGAGCAATAGACTGGCGGGCATCAATGTGACCTTGACTGGCCAGTAACTTTTCAGAAAAAGAGCACTTCCTAAAAAAACCTCTTTCTCTTCCCATTCCTTGTTCCCTCATGCCATCTATAGGGCACCGTTCTTCGTTTCCATCACTCAGTTTTGAGGTGTTGAAGTAAATCACTCTTCTTTATCCTCTGACCTGTCATGTTCTCCAGGGTTTTTTCAGCTGCTCCTGAGCCTCTCTAATACTACGCCAGTTAGGGAAAAGACAGGATGGCTTTTTTATGCTTTATCCTTGAGCAGCTCAACTGGTTAAGATCAATCTTCAGAAGACTGAGAAGAGTCTCTGCTTCTCTTCCTAGAACAAGCTGACCATGCTTGGTGACCACACTTCCTATTGCACTAGCATGTAGTAGGCCTGTGCTACACTATACTACAGACAGAATATGTGAAGAACTGAGCATTTGGGTAACTCATTTGAAAGGAAAAATAATAAGTAATCTATTAAAAGAAAGAGTTTTATTTGCTCCAAGAGGACCTTGATGTGACAAAAACTCTTTGCAAGGACCTAAGTATTGAACTTACTATTAGCTAACAAAGATTAGAAATATAAACTTTTGTTTGTTTGTTTGTTTTAATGAGAAATGAGGAAGCTGAATGTATTGAAGCTACCAGGCTTTTAATTTTGGACTTCTTCCCAGGGTCATTTAGCAATATAGTCATGAATGAGTTACAATTTTTCAATGTTTATTTCATTTCAATAGAGACATTATGAATATTTCCTTTAAAAAAGTCAGTAGTTTTAAAACAAACTCTTTAATCTGTTAGTATGTCAAAAGTCTTGTTTTCACAATGATAAGACATGGTGAATGACAACATAACTGTAGGTAGAGCAGTCTTAAACTTTACAAAATATCAGAGGACACAAACACTGTGCTTGCCATGTTGGTTAATATATACTTTAATTACAGTTTATTTGTTGCTTCTTTTGATCTGCGGTAAAAGTTCTTCATAATACTAACAACTTTTCACCTTAACAAAATCTGATTTGGTCTTCTTTTTCCTAATATTAGAAATGTTAATGTCTTAAGCATGTGCTTTATATGTATATGGGTGTATGCTATTGGGAGATCAGGGTAATTATTTTGTCTAGAGTCATGACATTCCTTAAGATGTATGCTTCTGGGTAAATTTCATTCTAAACTCATTATGAACAGACAGCAATGCTTCACTAAGTCTTACACTTGCTATTTTCTTCAGCTATTTGTTTAACACTTTCTTCACATCTATGACAAGTGCTGCTTAGCTAGTCTGGTAGAACTAGGAATTCAGACTAGTTGTCCACCAAATACAGACAAGGAACAGACTCAAAATCTGTGCTAGTTTGTCTTTGTACAACGAGTTCAAATTTGGGCTGCTAGAAACCTCTCTAGAGGCAGATTGCTCTCTCACCACGCTTCTGTCTTCTCTCTAACAGTAACAGTGAATGTTATCAGTGTATTACTCTTACGGTGACCCATGTGATTTTATGTAGTAAATATAACATTGGCTGAAAAAAAAAAATAATGTAGGCATAATGGACCCCACTCTTGCATATAACTTACAATTATTTACATATATATTTAATACAATGCACAGAGGATGATAAGCCTCTGAAATAGATGAGCTATGAATACTTCTTTTAAAGATAAATGGCTAATACTCTAAACTATCTACCTCAGACCTCCAAGCAGCCATACATTTTTGAGTGTTCTGAAATGTTTAGTTAACCTTTTTTCCATTCTTCAATTTTTACAAGCTTCTGCAGTTCTGGTTTCTGTCTGAGACTAGAAACCTAAGTACTAAAATATCACAGCAAAGACAGTGCTTAAGATATTTCAGGCTTGATTTAGAGCAGCATATATTTAGATTGTTTTAGGATTTCCAGTTAAATTTTCAAATACAAGAGCATTCAGGTAAGCATCCAAGCTGACTGGTGCTCTTCTGAACTGAACCCAAATGCAAAAGCTTTAGAACTTACCCCCTTACAGGTAATAAAGAGATCTACTTCTGGGACAATTCTGTATTGGCACCATGCAATTAATAAAACTCTATTATAATAACTGTTGAATTAGACAGGTTCAATTCCATAATTACTAAACACTTCTTGTGTAAAGTACAATTTGCACTGACCTACAGAAACTATAGACTGCATACTGCAACCTTATAAGAAGTAAAATTATAAGAATACTGGAAAAAGTGTTGACGTTTACACACAAACATCTATAAATAGATTGGGCCCTTAAAATATGCTTCAGCATTCAACATTTGTGGTATAATAAGATTACACTGTTTTGGATCATTATTTTGTGTTTTTTTCTAAGAAAGAAACAACTTTTTCAAGGAAGGAAAAGATCATAAACATTGGCTGTTTATCACACTATGACATTTCTTTTCTTATAGCATTTGCATCTTTTCCTAAGCAAAAAATGGTAAGCATTGCTAAAAATATTCTTTAGATATTTACTTGAAAATTACCTGCGTGGGTCAGCATGTTTATGCAGCTCAATGTCACACTCAATGCAAGTTTCTTAAATTCTTATGGTTTTAGTATTTTGATTTGGAAGTGTTAGTGTTTGTCTTCTAAGGAGTAGCCGAAATAAGGCATAACTTGGCTAAACAGGCGTTTTGGCAAACGTACACCAACTTATTACCTTTTGAACCAGATTAGGAGAAGTGATTCTGTCCGTCTGCTCTGGCGAGACCTCAACTGGAGTCCTGCGTCCAGCTCTGAAGTGCTCAAGACATGAAGGACATGGACCTGTTGGAACGTGTCCAGAGGAGGCCATAAAAATGATCAGAGGGCTGGAGCACCTCTCCCAAAAAGACAGTCTGAGAGAGCTGAGTTTGTTCAGCCTGGAGAATAGAAGGCTCTGGGAAGACCTTATTTCAGTCTTTCAACACTTAAAGGGAACTTCTAAGAAAGATGGGGGCAATCTTTTTAGCAAGGCCTGTTGTGACAGGACAAGGGGCAATGGTTTTAAGCCAAAAGAGGGTAGGTTTAGACTAGATATAAGGAAGAAGGTTTTTATGATGAGAGTGGTGAAACCCTGGAACAGGTTGCCCGGAGGCGTGGAAGCCCCATCCCTGTAGACATTCAACGTCAGATTGATGGGGCTCTGAGAAATCTGATCCAGAGATCATAGAATCATAGAATCATACAATCATAGAATCATAGAATGGCCTAAGCTGGAAGGGACCTTAGAGATCATTTTAATCCAGCCTCCCTGCTGCCAGGGACGCCACCGAGGTCAATTCCAATTCAACTCAGTCTATAATTCTATGAGTCTGTAGGCGAGACCTACACAGACTGTAGAGTTGGGCAGGGAGAAATTTTATGAAACAAAACAAGGGCAAGTGTAGAGTTTTGCACCTGGGAAAGAACAACCCCATGTGCCAGTATAGGTTGGGGACTGACCTGTTTGAGAGCAGTGTAGGAGAAGAAACCTGGGGGTCCTCGGGGACAGCAGGATGACCATGAGCCAGCAATGTGCCCTCGTGGCCAAGAAGGCCAATGGCATCCTGGGGTGTATTAAAAGGGGTCAAGAGAGGCTCTTCTCTCCCTCTACTCTGCCCCAGTGAGGCCGTATCTAGAATAGTGTCCAGTTCTGGGCCCCTCAGGTCAAGAAGGAGAGGGAACTGCTTGAGAGAGTCCAGCACAGAGCCAAAAAGGTGATTGAGGATTCCCCTTATGAGGAAAGGCTGAAGGAGGTGGGTCTCTTCAGCTTGGAGGAGACTGAGGGATGACCTCATTAATGTTTATAAATATGTAAAAAGTGAGTGTCAGGAGGATGGAGCCAGGCTCTTCTCAGCAATGTCCAGGGATAGGACAAAGGGCAACAGATGCAAGCTGGAGCATAGGAGGTTCCACAGAAACATTAGAAAACACTTTTTCATTGTGAGGGTGACAGAGCACTGTCACAGGCTGCCCAGAGAGGTTGTGGAGTCGCCCTTCTCTGGAGACATTGAAAACGTGTCTGGACATGTTTCTTTGTGACCTACTCTAGGTGATCGTGCTCTGACGGGGGGTGTTGGACCAGATGATCTCTAGAGGTCCCTTCCAACCCCTAACACTCTGTGATTCTGTGAGAAAGGGAGTATTTTGGTGACTTTGTGATGTGACCCAAATTCAGAGTTCACCAACTGGTTGGGTCAGGTCTTTGGAAGAGGCTTTAGAGACATTTAGAGAAAGATAGCACTTAACTAGCTGGAAAGAATGGCCAGAAAGAAGATCCTGATGACCATATATGGTTGATTTCTACCTGTATTTATGGAAGAAACAAACCTCACATGTCCAAACAGATCATAAGGCAGCTGAAGTTTGTTTAAAATATTTTGCCTTTACATTCACACAGAATCCAACTTGTAATACCAAAACAGAAAATTTTAAATTGCCACATGAAATGCTCAATGATAAGGAATTAATAAACACATGCAGATTTTGTTGGTAGTATAGAAAAGAGTTCTCTAATTTTTTAATATAAGAATGATAAATACAAAATTCACATAGGAAAGCTTCAAAATTGTCAGAATATTAAAGCAATAATGAGACACTGAGAACGTATTTTGGATTATGGAGAAGACTAAGGAA
Organism: Apaloderma vittatum; assembly: GCF_000703405.1. NCBI lineage: Eukaryota > Metazoa > Chordata > Aves > Trogoniformes > Trogonidae > Apaloderma > Apaloderma vittatum. The sequence continues at coordinate 81,109 of NW_009721362.1, forward strand.
AAAAACGATTTCCGATTGGGATGTCTGTGCAGCTCATTTATTTACCCTGAAAACATGCCAGATAGAACAGGCTGTAAGATAACTGGCTCAAGAAATTTTGGCTACCAAACTGCTAAACCTCACATATCTAAGAAGTTAAGTTATAATATGAAATAACAGTTCTCTGAAGATCAGTGGGATCCTATGTGAGACTGCCTTCATGTGCAAAGGAACTGTTTAAAGCTTTCTGTCCTATATGTAAAAACACAAGAATGAGCTTTCTGTCCTATATGTTAAAATACAAGAAAAATCCACTCTGAGATAGGAGAGCAGCTTGACTGAATGGAGAATTTAAACTGAAGAAGAAATTAAGAGAAAGTGAAAGCAGGGACAGCCAACTAAGAAGGAATACAGCATCACCCAATTATGCTGGGACAGAGTTAAGAAAGTCAGACCTTGGCTAGAGTGGAAACTGGTGAAGAACATGAATGTCAGTATGAATGGTTTCAATAGGGCTCCATATCAGTGAAGGAAACACCAGAGCTGTGAATGAAGAGTGCAGGCAACCTAATGCAGAGGGCAGGGAAATGGCTGAGGTACTCAGAGCCTTTACAGAAAAGGCCTCTTAGGTCTGCATGCCCAGTAAGAAAACTTGTGGATGGAAGGAACATAGTGAAGCTTTGAAGAGGAACACCTTAGGGACCTCACAGGATGCATCTAAGAGTGTTGAGGGAACTGGCTAATGTTACTTTGCATTTGATAATGGGGCTAGTAAAGTCTTCATACAGATGGCATGTCTGAGGGCAACACCAGGCTAGGGGGGTGAGACAGATAAACTGGAGGAGAGGACTCCCATACAGTGGGACCCCAGCAGGCTCAAAGAACAGGAACTTCATGAAGTTCAACAGAAAAAAGCTTGAAGTCCTGCATTTGGAAAAACCCTAACCTTGTGCACCAGTGCAATCTGGAGACTGACTGACTCACTGTTCAAAAGTTATACAGAAACGTACCTGGGCGTCCTTGCGGACTCCAGATTGAACCAGTTTGATTGTGTTCTCTTGCAGTGATGAAAGCTAAATACAATCTGGGCTATATCAGCAATAATTTTGTGATCCATCACTAGCACTGACGTAATAATATTGTGATTACTTATTACTTATTGTGATTGCTTACTTCCAAACTTTCCAGGACATTCCTTGCTTCTTTGAAGATATATTTAGTTATTGTATCTGATCACGTATTCACAGATAACAATCTGCATGTGGTTCAGATAACAGATTAATTAAGGAATTTCAATATGTTCTCATCAGTAATGATCCTGCTTCAGCTTGGCACCCTGATTAAATCTTAAAGTGCTTGATGAAGCACCCATGTGTGCTCTTGAAAAGTTTTATATCCTGTCCCTCTGTATGGAACAGCTTATGTAAGTGAAGAGGTTTCTAGAGCCTTCCAGGTATATTAGCTACACAGCTGCCAGAAGAAAGAGGCTGTGGCTTGTCTTAAGTCCCTTCAAGGAAATCCATATTAATATTTCTATTTTCTTCCAAGGATCTCATGTTCACAAAGAAGAATCAAAGGTGAATACTTTGAATACCCGAAGAGGCTTTACTTATGATCTGCTAAGGACAAAGGACTTCTGAATGCTCTTGATTTCTTTCTTTTGTTCTGGTCAAAAATAAATTCTCAAATAAAGATGAATATTTCCTTCTGAAAGGAAAAAAACCTCCAAAAATTAGTGACAGAATGAATATTTCTGAAAAGGGTTTCTTTCATTCAGTAACTTACAGAAATGTCTATGTACAATTTCAAAGCCATCACTTAGATTTAGAATGGCAATTATTTACATGAAAGTACAATATGCAAGACATACAATATAGATCACTGTATTGAAAATGGGCTGCAAGACCCAGTGGAGAAACTCTGGTCTGTTTTTATTTCTCAAAACCTTTCAAAACTATTGAGAGACCAGGACCAGTAGCGAAGTGCCTAACTACTGCTATATCTTTTGCTGAAGAAGGTTTAGTTATAATGAAACAATAAAAACTGCTCTGCATGGGAAGCCACAGGTATCAGCTTTTTGAAAAGCAAGGGGAATTTAAAGCAGGAAAATAACTGAAATTGTTGAAGTTACTGCAGCTCTTCTTGTGCTTATGATAGGCATAGGTTTAAGCTTTTTGATGACTTTAGCCTACTGGATGCTATTATTCAGTTATATATTCCAGAAATGAAAATTTCTCCTTTACATTGCCAAATATAAGAAGTGAACTAAGACAGCCTACTCTTGAACAGATGTTAATTGGCTGTTCTTTTCACAAGAGTCAAACGTGAGCAAATACCAAATTTCCAAATCCAGCTGAAAGGCAAAAGAAACAGAAATGTTATGACAGACGTAGAAAACTGCTGTCCAGGCTGGTAGCCAGGCCACCTGAGACCAAACAAGAACAGCTGGAAGCCAGCAAAAGACATTACTGCCTCAGTAGAGCCGCAGTCATTTATTGTAGAAATGGAGAATGAATGGTACCGGAGGAATCAGTCAGATGGACTAGAATTACTAGAGAATCTCAGATAGCTCTTGGAAGTGCATGAAAAGTTGAAAATCTGATTTTTTTTTTTTTTAAAATGAGGCAAGAATAAGGCACACTATATCCTTTTCAGAAGCATCATTATAAACAATGGGAGCACTAAAGTAACCTGTACAAATTGCTTCCAGCTGAGATCGCAGCCTACCCAGCCTTTTCATTTCTGAGTCATGACTATCCTAACAAGGTATTCAGTGAATTCAAATTACACCTTGCTGGCAAAATATTATCATCTCAAAAATATACTGATCTCTTAGATGGATTATGTATGATAGCAAAATGATGCCATCTAAAATTATTTAAATTATCAGAATGGAGTTGAAAGGGTTACATTTTAATACTGATTTTTCTGCACCACTGTTGCTACCAGGACTTTGGCCATAGCAAGGTGGGATGAACCTTTTTCGGAACCCAGCAAAGTGATTGTGCAATTAATGAAAGGAATTCTTCCATTTTTCACTTTTCAAAATTCTGGAAATGAAAACTCCTGGCCATTATTGCTATAGACTGAGGCCAGTTAGATTCTGCCTAGCATTACTTACAGAATGTAGAGATAGGATTCATTTCAGTGAATGTTGGATGTCCTTTTCTGCATTCAAGGACTGACCCTAGATTCCCCTTCTAATGAGAGAACAAAGGACAATTTACCTACTCTATTTACTACCTCATTTTGTTTGAGGTGAATAATGGCAGAAGCGTCTTTCTCTTTCCACCGACTTGCTGTATGTTTGCCTTTTTCTCAGTCACAGATTCAGTGATAAAATGTGTTAAGTTGCTGTACCATGTGATAAACCTGTTTCCACTTGGTTTAGACAACTGGCTTTTATGCATATTGTACATTACAGATGCTTACATTTGGCCAGATAAATGCCTCTGCAGATGCTGAAATCTTAGTGAGAAATTCAGCTTACTTCGTATAATTCACATAATTCAATTACCAGATTACCCTAGGGCAACCAAGCTTGTGTGTACTTCTTCCACTGTTCAAGGACCTAAGCAGATGCATCTACATTTGTCTCTTTGTATAGTCTTTTTGATTTGCCACATGAACATATTTTATTGTCTTGGAAGAAATTGATGACAGCAGAGAAATACACTTTTGTCAGTCAACGCTCTTGGTGCTGCAGTCAGTGGATATGGGATTGTGGGAATAAATGATCAATCCTTTTTCGCTTTTGTATTCCTGCTGAAATGTCCATTGTATTTCACTGAAAGTAAAAATGACACATTGCAAAAGGCATTGGATTGTCCCATGAAATACAGCAATCCACAGCATGTTAATGCAATTTTTCTTTCTTTTCATATTGCCCCAAAAAGCAAGAAAAAACAATGTTTTCAAAAAATAATAATAATCATTCTCAGCAGTTTTTAAGTAATGGAGTCTCCTAACATTTCAGGCTTTTAATTCTGTTTTGTTTCTTCCACTGAGGAGATGGAAAAACCCCTAGATCAATTCAAACTAATTTTTCAAATGCGCTCACTTCCCAAGCAGAAGAAAATTACCACCATCTCTCTGAGATTTAATTGCTTTCACTCCTGAAAACCACCCCTTCTGCACAGAGGACTGAAGCAAAAGAAGAAATGCTAGCTGAATCAGGAATGAATGAGTGGTTTTGAGTTGTTTTTTCCTTCTAAATTAACTTGGGGTTATTTGTCAGTTAATATATAGTAATTCGCCCATCATGAAGAAATCAGTACTTCTCTTGTTAAAATCAGGACACAAAATATGTGTTCACCTACAGAGTTCCAAAAGGAGGTGCCTTTGCAGGACACAAAAAAACCAAAAGAGAAACAAAGAGGAAAGGAGAGATATAAAAGGGAGATGAAATAAAGCAACGCAAAAGGAAGAAAATGAGAAAGTGTGTGTGAGAGAAGGAAGGAAGGAAGGAAAGGAAGGAAGGAAGGAAGGAAGAAAAAGAAAGAAAGAGAGGAAGAAAGAAAGAGAGGAAAAAAATATAGAAAGAAAGAAACAAAGAAAGAAAGAAAGAAAAGGAAAAGGAAAAAGAAAAAGAAAAAGAAAGAAAAAGAAAGGAAGGAAGGAAGAAAAAGGAAGGAAGGAAGGAATTAAAAAAGAAAAAAGAAAGAAAGAAAGGAGGGAAGAAAGAAAGAAAGAAAGGAGGGAAGGAAAAAAGAAAGAGAAAGAAAAAAGAAAGAAAAAGAGGGAAGGAAGGAAAGAAAGAAAGAAGGAAAGAAATCTGATCTAAGTGGCAATATTTCTGAAGCAGTGGATCCAGCATAAAGTAACGGGCCAATCATGTAACATAAAGGGGCTCAAAGTAATAAGATTTGGTAAGGTCAGAGTAATGATTTGATTTTTTTCAAATCAGATATTGCTCTTGAAAGTGATGCTGAGCTGTAGTAGGCAGTGGTAGGAAAGGAAACGTCTTGTTTACAAATGTCAGCCAGCAATTAGCGTCATTTAAAGAGTGGAACCACAACTGCTGTTTTTTGTTAGCTTTGAAAACCCCATCTCTTTCTTGTGGCCACGTTTTAAGAGGCAAAGTAGACAGCAAGACTCTGAAACCAGTTCATAAATAGTTGATTTCATATTTTAAAATCTTGCCTATAACTGTCACCCCCCTTGCGTGGATCACAGATGGTGAAGAACTAATTTGTTACTGTTTGATAACGGCTTTTATGTATCAAAGCTCTTATTTACTACTCTGTGGGGGGAAATGACAGACTAAAAGCAATTATGTGTTTTTTCTTTCAGTTTTTCTTTAACCACTATGCTCTTTGGCTTTTTTTTTTCTTTTTCCACTCCCGACATGTTTCTTATTTGAAATATAGCATTGTGAATCTTTTACATATGTTGGTTCTCATTTAACCCTCTTTCTGGGTTTTCAAGAATGCATCTGGCTGGGCAGATCAACTGTAATCTTTCATGATTGTTTATAATGGCCCAGTGATAAGTAATAACACTCAGGGGTGTCTCCTGGTAACAGCGTATTACATTTCAGTGTTAAAAATGCAAATTGGGACTTTGCTTTTGAAGATTGTCAGGAAAATGTTTCAAGGAGGTAGAATAGCTACCAGGACGCCTGCAAGTGAAATAAACCCCTCTCCCCCCATCACGTGGGGCCTCCTGCCCGCAGGTTTTCTGAAGGAGCCCCTCACCCCCTCCTACTTCCCCCAAAATAAATAAATAATTGAAGAGACTCTCCTCTGTATGTAGTATTAAGTAACTGATGTTAAATCCTTGGCCCCAGGAATTCACAAACTCTCACGAAAGATTCACGCATTTTTCTATATCTTTTTTCCCTCACTTTATATCACTAGGGATATGCAAACCACTGACTTGGTGTTGCCACCAAGAATGATTTTGCTGTGGGTTGTCCTTTCTGGGGTCACACTGCAGCAGAGTCGATGAGGCTGAGGGAGGAGTTTCTGCGCATATCTTTATTTTGAATAAACAAAAGAGGTTCTAATGAGGTGATGACCAGAGCTGACTTGTGGGTGCATTTCCTTAATGTAAATCAGTGGGCCTGCTTGTGTGATTAAAGTTTAGGATGTGAATGAACACAATGGTGAGTTTAGCCTTTAGTGTAGAATACGTCCTACTGAAGTATGACTTAAATTTATTCCTATTATAGATAGGAAAATTCAATGCAGTAATGTAATATCACAATTATGGTTACAGGGTGAAGGAAATGTTGTCTGTTGCTGCTGAAATCAATAGGAACTTTCCCACTGACTTAAATGAAAGAAGGAGTAAGTCATCATGGGAAAACCCATGGAAAGATTATAAGCTTTTATTTGTCTCGTTACAGCCTTTAAATTGCCTTCTGGCTCTCTTTGACTGTTTCACCCTCCTTTTCTTCTTCCATATTGTGCCCATACTGGCATTAGGAGGTGACTGTTAACATTAGTGGGAGTGCTTGGGGAACAATATACTGCTGAACATGAGAAAGGACAGAAAATTTTCACCAAATAAGAATATACAGAGCACACACTTCCATACTCTCTGAAGCCTGTCTTTTAATCAAAGCTTAGATGACCGGGAAGAAAATTCAAATAAATACAGGAAAACAGAAAGAGTCAGAAAAAAGACAATGTAATTTAGGAAGCTAGTATGCCTGCTTAAAGCTGAAATATCATCACATAGCCCTTCGTATCACCAAACTACAGGAGTTGCACTTATTTCCAGGCTTTAATACCAGAAACCTTCAATAGAATCCATAAATCATTTCCATATGTTTTTGAATGCATCTCTGTCCTATATTTTACAAATTGCTTTCTCAAGACACAGTTTGAGTAAGGGCAGCAATGCCTCCCTCCTCTTGTTTGACTTTCTCAGGGTGAAATTCACCCCTGATAGTTGTCAGGAACAAGACCTATGTCGCCGAACTCCTGCCTAAGCCAACTGATTTCCAGTGAGAGCTATATTTAGGCTAATCAGGTCCACTGTGTCTGGATGTGGCAATGAAATAGCTGAAGCATGCTCTATCAGGCCCCATTTGAAAATGCTGGCCCAAATGTGCCTGTCATTTCTGCTGTATTTCAGACTCTCCATCATTTTGATAATTATACAGCTTGGAAACTTTTTTTCTTTTTATAGTCTTTGAAACTATAATGAAGTCTTCAGCGCTGCCAACCCAAACCATCCAAAAATCTTGAATTGGGCTTGAAATAATCATGAGATTGGCCTGAAAATCATGCAACTGAATGTACTTGGCTTCTTTTTATTTGCCTTCTGGTTTTGAGTGTTTAGGGTGCAATGGGGTCACATTTGCAGGGTTTCCTCTGTGTCTGTGTGGGCCAGAAATGCAATCTTTTTATAAGACAACTGAAATTCCTTGGGTATTCACATGACTCCAGGAGTTGGGATTTAACAGGGGGAAAAAAAATCCACTGTGTTTGGGCTTGTGATAAAATTGGAAGCCTTGGCAATACAGAGCGTCTCACATTCAAAGTTTGTTTATAAGGGAAGTATAGTTCGATGAAGAGAGAGAACAGAGTTCCCTTCTGTTCTCTTCTGACTTGAGAGAAATTCTTCCCAAAGGGTGAACTTCACTTCGCAGAGCTAGTAGAAGGCCTATTCAGCATCTGAAGTGATGCATAGACCAGGCTGTGGCTCTCTTTATGTGAATTTACTTCATGCTACATTAAGAGAAGCTGCAGAAGTTATTGTAGCTGAGATAGTTTAATGTTCACAAGAATTTCTTTATAAAACTGCCCATTATCAAGGATTTGGAAGGAAAGTCCACCAAAGAGAGGTACAGGACTGAAAGCCCTTGTGAAAGAGGATGGAGGAGGCCCTTGAAGGGGGGATGGAGAGAGCTGGAAATGGAAGCATATGTACCATTTGGTATAATTACAGGTAGGAATCCAATCTTAGGACAAATATGTGCTTGTGGAGTAGCAGACATGGCTGGAGATGCAGGTAGATCCATCATCTGGAAAAGTAAGCAAGCAAAGATGTAGGTGAGAAAAAAAATTCCTCCAAGTTCCCCTTTCTTTCCTCTGTCACATGCAGGACATAAAGGCTTGCATGTAGGACCAAGAAATCCAAGCTGGGATTCATTTTATCAGATATAACTATCTACAGCACAATAAATTTAAAGTGAGATTCACCTCATCTACCACCTATGTGTCTGTTAGTTCCTTGGTAAGCAATGGAAATTAATAGATACTTCTGCAGTGAAATATATCTTATGCTAAAGCGGACATTTAGAACAGATTGGATAAACTTCACTATAAAAATGTCTTTTTATTTCCATTGGCTATATAGGAAATTCAAGTTAATGGATTTTAAGAAGACCAGTACTTATGCAGGCTATTGACAGTTCAGAAGTCTAAAGTTAAGCATTTTTTTTCTTTTTTTGCTTAAGAGAAATCTTAGCTGGCATCTTTTCGAGTAACTCAGGATATGACTGCAAATGTTCTCGGTGCGGCAATATGTGTGTATGTGTATATGAACATGCACAGGGTGTTTGGATAATTTTTGCTTGCGTTACTGTCTAAATCAGGAGGTAGCAAGAGTGGGGAGTTTATTGCTGCTCCTGGAGAAGACTGGCATTGAACAAGACTGAACCGTATGAAGAGGGAGATACTGAACTCTGTGAGGAGGGAGATAAAGGTATGGCTTTGAGCCATTTATACTACATGATAAATGTCTAGGTACCGCACATACTCTGGGATCCTCATGTCCAAACCAGTTCTAACTTTAGTCCAACATTTAGGTTAGATATTGTGAAGAATCGGGCTGGATATTAAGAAGAATTTCTTCACTGAAAGAGTTGTCAGGCATTGGAACAGGCTGCCCAGGAAGGTGGTTGAGTCACAATCCCTGGAGGTGTTTCAGAGACGGGTAGATGTTGTGCTGAGGGACATGGCTTAGTGGTGTTGTTGATAGGGATAGGACAAAGGTTGGACTTGATGGTCTTGAAGGTCTCTTCCAACCAGAACTGCTCTGTGATTCTATGATTCGATGATTCTATGATTCTATGATTCTAATGCCCTAATATCTCAGACCACTCTGTGGCGCTTTAAAATCATTTGACCGGTTTTGCTTTTCTTCTGTGATTAGTGACACCTTTAAGTAATGCACCATTAGTGTCTCTTATCCCAGTTGTGTGTGCCTTAAAAATTGGCAGAGTGTTTTCACTCAAAAGGTATCAGATTCAATTTAAGTAGAGGAGTTAGAGGGTGCCAAGCCAAGTACTCCTTGCCAGCAATTTGACATCCTGAACAAATAAGGTTTGAATTCCTGCTCTGAAACAGGAAAAGGACCATTTAGTCTGTTTGAATATCATTTAGAGTAGGATAGCTTTATTTTTCTGATGCAGCAGTAGTGTCAGGCATTGATTCTGACAGATTTATTGAACTGATAGCTGCACATTAAACATACAGCTTTAGACACAGCTTAGTATGCATTAAATCTTTCTATGAAATCTAAGTTATGAAAATACCCTATGATAGGTAGATTGTAAATGCTACATAAAATAAATGAGCCAAAGGTTCTCCGGGCAGAGTTTTTCCAGCTCCTGTATGACAGAGTTTAAGAACAAGCACCAATGATATCACACATGAAGGAAGAGATGCACAGAAAGACATAGGTATTTATTTGCCAAGTTAGGCACAGAAGTGAAATCTCATATTCTCAGCCCCTGCCTTCCTCCTTTCCTCTGTTTCAACTATCCTGTCTTCCGAGACACTGTTTCAAACAGCGAAATTTCCTGGGTGCTTTAATTTCTTTGGCAGAGACAAAAAAATATTAACAGTGCACCTGCCCTAAATAACCCTAACCTGAGCACTTGTCTGTGGAGCAGTGGCACAGGAGACAGACGGTCAAGTGAAAGTAGAAAGATATGTCTCTGGACTTGAAAGAAGTGTCATTTTATTAAGGTGGCTATCCAACGTAATAAGCATCACCTCTTATACAGGGTGATAAGCTTTAAGCAGGGCACACCACCAACTGACCATGCTACTTCTGTTCTCAAAGCTGGCTTATTTCACAGCTACCTTGGGTAGTTCTGTCAGGAACTCCGCCAGGAGGAGGCAGTGGATGCTCTTAGTATCTAAATGTCTTACGAGAGATAAAATAGAGGGTTTAGGGGACTTGTGCAGAGAACAGCACAAGCTCATCCAGGCTTCTTTTCTAATGCTCTGAGCCCACATTAGGGTGCCAGCTATGGACTGACCGCCATGAAGTGTAGAGGTCTTTATATGGTACTATAAACATACATGTCTTGCTTACAGGTGATATGGTGAGCTATTACCATGATCAGCGTTGCCCAGCAAGACGGAGTGATGACACAGAAGTCCAGGTAGACAGGAGCAGAATTTTTGTTTATACACTTGTATTCAAGACTGTGTCCCATCCTCTTTCTCTTACTCTTGATTTAGACTTCAAAATTATTTACAGAAATCTTGGTGTGGCATGGTAACATTTTCTAAATTTCATTTGGCAAATCTAAACCACTTAATTCATGGTCATGCTGTGCCACTGTTCAGAAAAATAATATGTATCATTTTCCATGCTGCAGCACAACATTTATAAGGAGTTTTAGCTCTTACCTGCTTGTCATTTTTTCTTTTTTAAAAAACCCAAACTTTTAAAAGAGCAATTGTAAAAATATTACTAATAATAGCAGTAAGAAGAATGTTAATTAGACCTCCTTCTATCTGAGTTCTGACAGTCCCTGATTCATATGCCTACATCACTGAGGCTGGGATTGCTGTGAGAGAACCTTCACCTCTAACTATGCATCTATTGAGGTGAATGGAAGGTAAGATAAATCAGTCTGTGAAGCTTCAAGAGACCTCACCCAGAAAACACTAGCTTGCTTTTAAAAAAGGCTACAGATTCTATTTGTTTGGAATTTAAGTGAAGAAGCATCTGATTTTTTGTACATTTTTGTTGATTAAGTTGATATGTCTGATACTGGATTTAATTAAAGATATGATCACGCAGTAGAAATTGACACTCAGAAAAACTAATCTAAGTACTTTCACATTTTAAAGAGAACCCACAGAAAACTTCCTTAACTTCTATTCAGTCTGAAACTACGTAACAACAAAATATTAAGCAGAAATCACTAGATGTTTACTGTCAAATGTAAGCTGAAGTAGCACACTCTGCACAAGGACTGCGTAACACATGGCATATTAAGTACAATGAATACTTAAGCCTCCAAATTTACCCTTTCTGCATTGTACTTACAATGTCCAGATCCTTTAGCTACATGGATTCAGTTGCATTAACACAAAACACATGTAAGGTAGTCCTTGTGAAGTAAAAAAGTAATTAATGGCTTTTTATTTGTAATCGTATGCAAAAATACAATAAAATCACACACACACAAAAGGAATAAATATATTAATGTTCCTGTTGTGCTTTTAGCAATTGTTAATTTGACAAATGAATGTCTCAGAATCTATCTCTGGCTTTTGCTGTTATGGATCTGCTCTACCATATGCTATTATTCAGGCTAGCAATGGTGACGCAGAGCTTGTTTTCTGTCTACTGATCAGTGTAACTTTCTGAGCTTGTTCTGCACTATTGATAAAAAACATCCCTTTTCTTTCCTGGGTTTTTTACCAATTAAAAGTGATCTCAGATACTGCCATTCTGCATTGCTGCCTGATGTTTATTTGCTCTATCACCAACACAACAAAGGCAGCTTTAATTTGCTGTATGTTGTGTAATGCAAATGTGAGTTACTGTATACCCCTTAACAGCCCATCATTAATTTCCCTTGCATGCCGTTTCCAGGTTTCGTATATTGCTGGCTGTTGTGATAGTATGTAAAGCATCAGCTGCTGTTTCACAGCTTGGATTTTAAGGGGTCCACAAGGAGAGACCAAAAGCTGAAATTCTAATATTGCCTCTAATGGAAGAACTATTACCCAAACAAGCAGGATATAGCTTTTTTTCCTAGCAGAATGCTGCTGTAGCATTCTTCCACTAATAGCCTTGCCGCATTCAGAACTCTGGCAATGTATGGTTTCCAGTTCTGAGAAACAATTATTTATTTTATACTTCTTCTGCCTAAGGGGGGAGGGGGAAAAAAAAGAGTCTAACTAGCTTAGAAGCAAGTTTATTTTGCATAGATTCTTACAATGTGCTCATCAGTTTAGCCTGTGGGTATAATTGAAAAGTAAAGTTAATTGACATGGAATATTTGCGGGAAACAGAGATTAAGCTTAATCCCAGAACTGTATGACTGTGTGAGAATCTGACTTGTGTAGAGAGCTAAAATCTGGCAATTAGTAAAGTTATAGATTGGGACCAGTTTCTCTAATAATTCTAATATTCTTCCTAAACCACTGAGCTCTTTCAGCAGTTGTCTTGAAGGCAATGTGATTCTCTCATTTGTCTCAAATATTCAGCCCCTGCTTTCTTTCTGCAAGTCTGAAAAACATTAAATAGTCCAAACGAAATTAGAAAAACTGGCAGAAGAGTCTAATCTTTTAATGTCTAAAAGATTGTTTTGTGAAGAAAGCTACCAATATGATTGCTTTCTAAAAAAAAAAAAAAGACAAGAAGTTTTAGAGAGAAGGAAATTTTCTTTCAAAACATAGAAGAATCCCTATCCCTAAAAATGAGAGAATATATTGTTATGGTTTGATCAAAACAAAATCTGATTTGTTTTCTTTCATGGTCGAATGTTCACACTAGTTCTTGAAGGAATGCATGAGATTTTTTAATTCAGTCATCATCATGTTCACATTCTGAGCTAAATATAGAGATAAACATAAGGCTGCTGCTGTGAGACCCCTCAAAAAATTTGTACCATATTTAGGCATTGGGTGCATTTTAGGAAAAGACCACATAGAGCTTCATGCATGGGGCTAAGACTGCTATTTCATGAACCTATTTCTGAAAAATTAGTTGAGAATCTTTGCAGAGATCATACTTTAGAAGGAAAATTGTTGAACGCATAGAAACTGTCCATGAAGAACTTATCATCAACAAGGTGGGTTAACACCTTCTGAAACCCATGTTTTGGAAGACAGATGACAAGTACAGCCATTCATGAAGTAAAAGGAAAGAAATTAAAACAAAAGCCTAGAAGAAAGGAAACTACTATGGAAAAATCAGAGGTGCGGGACAGGTAAAAAAAGACATTCTGTAAAACCATTTACTGTATAAATATTGGGTTTTGTGTTAAATTATTGCCTCCTCTGCTATCACAGCTTGAAGTTGCTTTAAATCTCTTTACCTTGTTGAATCCAAACCTAAAGACTCTATCTATTCTGGAACAGTGCAATGTAGTGAAGTGTGCTTTTAACTTAATCACAATAATTCCCAGAGAAATTAAGGAGCTTGACACTACAATGAAGATAAAGCTTTCTTCATCACACTACGTATGTAGGTAGCTGGTTTTCCTTGTCCATAAGACAGAATTTTTCTTGACATTTTTCTATGGATGCTTTACTTGTAAAAGGATAAGTTTTCCTTCAGAAACTTTTTTCCTTGCTACAAAATGACTCATTTTCAAAAAAATCAAAAGTTGAAAAAAAAAGTCCAAGTTGCAAATTTCATGCAAATCTCTGGGTCTTTTTAGCTTTTAAACTTGATGCACAGGGGAATGTATGTGATGGGATAGAAATCTGGGTCACAGCATGAAATTCCTGTTTTTGCATTCATAAAAAACAAACTCCATATATCAAAGGAAGGAGGTGTGAAGTAGCAAAAAAGTAAAAGAGAAAAGCAGTTTAAAAAATTCTCGGCTCTTGATATTTCTCAGAAACACACTGAGATCTTTTAAGACAAGATTATTATTTCCTCTGACCATTACTGAAACTAAAATATTCACTGCTGCTCTAAACTTATCTTCTGAAGATGAATTAGTGAAACAGTTTCAGTTTTCCAGTATTCTTTTCTAACTGTACTCTTGAGCAGTACTCAAGTGGGTACCGATATATATAGCAAAGCAGGACACAGACACTGAATACATCTTTCTCTACCCATATGTGATCAAGAGCTGCAGGGATGATGGTATGCAAACAAATCCTTCTTGGTATCATCATGTTATCGTGAAAACTTTAAGCCTTTGAGGTCTAGAGTTTCTCATCTAAGTATAATGCCTACAGAAAGAAATAATTAGATACATACCTCTTTTAAACAAAACTGTAACTTTTGTGTCTTCGGCATAGCAGACCAAATTTTTGACCAATTACAGTGCAATCTGAATCTCCAGAGTGGATTATGTGAATGATTTTACACAGAATCACAGAACGTTAGGGGTTGGAAGGGACCTTGAAAGATCACCTAGCCCAACTCCTCTGCCAGAGCAGGATCACACAGAGTAGGTCACACAGGAACGCGTCCAGGCGGGTTTTGAATGTCTCCAGAGAAGGAGACTTCACAATCTCTTCTTTCCAGCCTTTCTTTTCAGCTAGTTAAGTGTCATCTTTCTCTAAATGTCTCTAAAGCCTCTTCCAAAGACCTGACCCAACCTGTTGGTTAACTTTGAATTTGGATCATATCACAAAGTCACCAACTACTCCCTTTTTCACAGAATCACAGAGTGTTAGGGGTTGGAAGGGACCTCTAGGGATCATCTGGTCCAACGCCCCCCGTCAGAGCACGATCACCTAGAGTAGGACACAAAGGAACATGTCCAGATGCGTTTTCAATGTCTCCAGAGAAGGGAAACTCCACAACCTCTCTGGGCAGCCTGTGACAGTGCTCTGTCACTCGCACAGTGAAAAAGATTTTTTCTTATGTTTTTATAGAACCTCCTATGCTCCAACTTGCGCACCTTGCCCCTTGTCCTCTCACAGGATATCACTGAGAAGAGCCGGGCTTTGTCCTCCTGACACTCACTCTTTAAATATTTAGAAACACTAAGGTCACCCCTCAGTCTCCTCCAAGCTGAAGAGACCTAGCTCCTTCAGCCTTTCCTCATAAGGGAGATGTTCCACTCGCTTCATCATCTCTGTGGCTCTGCGCTGGACTCTCTCAAGCAGTTCCCTTCTTGAACAGAGGGGCCCAGAACTGGACACAATATTCCAGATGTGGCCTCACCAGGGCAGAGTAGAGGGGCAGAAGAACCTCACTCAGCCTACTAGCCACTCCTCTTCTAATACACCCCAGGATGCCATTGGCCTTCTTGGCCATGAGGACACATTGCTGGCACATGGTCATCCTGCTGTCCCCGAGGACCCCCAGGTTTCTTTCTCCTATACTGCTCTCAAACAGATCAGTCCCCAACCTATATTGGTACTTGGGATTGTTCTTTCCCAGGTGCGAGACTCTAAACTTGCCCTTGTATTTCATAAAATTTCTCCCTGCTCAACTCTCCAGCCTGTCTAGGCCTCACTGAATGGCAGCACAGCCTTCTGGTGTGTCAACCACTACTCCCAGTTTTGTGTCATCACCAAATTTTCTGACAGCGCACTCTGTTCCGTCATCCAGATTGTTGATGAATATGTGGAATAGTACTGGTACTAGTATCGACCCCTGAGGGACTCCACTAGATACAGGCCTCCATCTACACTCTGTCCCATTGACCAAAACTCTCTGACTTCTTTACTTCAATCACAGCTCACAGTCCACCTCATTACCTGATCATCCAGACCACACTTCCTCAGTTTAGCTAGGAGGATGCTGTGGGAGACAGTGTCAAGTGCTTTACTGAAATCCCGATAAACCACGTCCACTGCACTGCCATCATCTATCCACCTGGGTAGCTGGTTACATCTTAATGACCCTCTTATCCTTGATATCCCCAGAGCACCAAGCATAAGTTGCTGCATCACCTTTCCAAGGATGGAGATGAGGCTGACCAGTCTGTAATTACCCAGGTCCTCCTTCTTGCCCTTTCTGAAGATTGAAATGACATTTGCTTTCCTCCAGTCCTCAGATAACTCTCCTGTTGCCCACAACTTACCAGGAATGATTGAGAGTGGCCTAGCAATGACTTCCACCAGTTCCTTCAGCACCCGCAGGTGCAACCCATCAGGGCTCACGGATTTATGGATGTTCAGATTGCCTAATTGATCCCTAACCCAGTCTTCATCAAGCAAGGCCAACTCCTCCTTTAGCCTGACTTCCTCTGGGGCCTTAGTCCTCTGGGGCTCCTGAGGACAGTCTCCAGCAGAGGCAAAGAAGGCATTCAGTACCTCTGCCTTCTCTGTATCCTCTGTCACCAGGGCACCCACCTCATTCACCAGAGGGCCTACACTGCCTCTAGTGTTAGTTTTGTCCACAACGTAGTTGAAGAAGCCCGTTCTGTTGTCCTTGATCAACCTTGCAGGGTTTAATTCCAAGCAGGTCTTAGCTTTCCTAGTTGCCTCCCTACATTCACTAACTACAGTCTTATATTCCACCCAAGAGGCCAGGCCCTCCTTCCATGATTTATAGACTCTCTTCTTCCACTTTAGCTTCCCATCAGTTCCCTGGTTAACTATATGGGTCTCCTGCCTCTCTTTCTTGATTTCCTACCTGTTGGGATGCACTGATCTTGAGCTTGGAAGAAGTGGTCCTTGAATATTAACCAACTAACTTGGGCGCCTTTGCCTTCTAGTACCCTGTCCCATGGAATTTCCCCTAGAAATTTTTTGAAAAGGCCAAAGTTGGCCCTGCTGAAGTCCAGGATTGCAATCCTGCTTGGTATTCTGCTCCACAATCTCATGGTTGCTATAGCCAAGGCTGCCCTCAACCTTCACTTCTTCAACCAGACCTTCCTTGTTAGTGAGTGGTTTTAGTTTATAGGCTAATGATAACTACCATGTTAGTTCAAGATCTCACACTATGAGATAAACCTCTGGTTTCTAAATAAGACTACATGTTATAGATGGAGCTAAAAATAATAGTTTGAGACAAATCACGTCAATCTGAGGATAACAGGTACATGAGAAATAGTTATTAAAGAAAACATACTTCAAATATGGTATTTGCAGTGGTAAAAATTGAGACTCGTAGGCAGCAGCAGGGAGATTGCTTTTTCTAATGCATTTCTCTTGCAGAAAGACAAGGAAATACAGTGTGATTTGAAAAAGAAAATGCCAGGAATTACGCAAAGTGCTGTTCTGCTGCTCTGTGATTTATTCCATTATAAAATTACTACATAATAATCTAAAAATGACATAATAATGATTGAAAAAGTGTATTTTTAAGTTGCCTCCAAGAAAAAAAGTAGGAACAAGGAAAAATTGTTGCCACTAAGCCTTACAGTTCTTAATTCTTTTTGAAAACCTTGCTCAGCTCACTAATGCCTTTTGACAAGCATTCAACTGGTCACTATTGAATTTGCGTCCAAGTGATGAATAACATCATGGAAAGTACCTAACTACGTCAGTCTCTTAGTAATTTTCCTTGTGCTATTTGCCTGTTACTATGTTCTTTGTGTGCTCATTTGCTGTGGCAGGACACTAGTGGTATCAATCATCACAGGACAAATCAAATGGTCTTCCATGGACTAAGAGAAGGGACAGATTCTTGCTGCTTGGTCTCCGTGAAGATTCACAGTGCTCAGCTCATTTACTCTACATACTATCCTCTTTCAAAACTACGTCCCCAAAATCCTGAAAATTACTCTGGGTGGTTAGTGACAGAAAGGAAACATTTTCCCTGTGTGGTGGACATAGATACTAATATTTGCAGAAGACAATTTCCACCAGATATACACATCTGCCCAGAAAGGGCTAATACCATGCTTTAATATTGCTAAAGGGAACTAGTATTTCCAGGAATTCATGAAAGAATTGTAACTTCATAAAACTCTTGGGCATACTTCTCCCTTTGGGTGGAGGCTGTGCCCTAATGGAATAATTGTACCCTCATTGTTTTCATGTTATAAAACTCACTCAATAATGAAACATCAGTAGAATTCCAGCTGAATGTGCTAACCCCTGAGAGACACAGCTCCTCTCTACTATAATACAGTCAGACAGAAAAAAAAGATTCATTGATAAAAGCCACATGTTTACCCAGTGGCAGAATAGTTAGATGTTGATACCGGTTCACAAAAGCGGTGTGTGATGATCTGCAAATTAATTATACACTTGGAATGCCAGAGACAGAATGTCAGCATTTGCCTGGATTTGCATGAATGCTGATTTAGGCTTCAAAACAGCACTTATGTTCATGCTAAACTTGAAGCACCTCCTTTAGTCCCAAGAGAAAAGTCAGGACCTAAATTATATTGTGAATTTCATTTGGAACTAATAAAATGTAAGTACAAAAAGGGAACATTTGAGTCAGTTTATTTTACAGTATTTGACCCTATCTACCCTGCTAAAACTTCACATTCTTTCTCCACTGGTGCCGTATGGGAACACAAGATTGCAGTTGTGCCCCAAGAGCATGACAGCAGTCCTCATAATAGCTTCTTCAGCCTTTTTTTTACATTGCTTTCCAAAATGATGCTGCCATATGTGCTGTTATATTTAAGCAGCAGATGCTGTGAACTCACAAAGTTGAAGAATGCTGAAGTATGATACCATTTGAAAACAGGTTTTCTAGGGAAAGCTGACTTCTTGCAAAGCTTTGGATTTATTTCAGGCATTTCATTACTAATTACAAAAGGCCATATAGAATGCATTTATACCACTTATTGATTCTATCTTGGGGCACCTAATGTATGGGCTTTCTAGCTTTTACACTATATTGCTCTTCACACAGCTAAAAAACTGCAATAATCTCTATTTGCAACAGTGTTAATGTTTTCATTTTTAAAAGGAGCTAGGAATGGGTGCTCATTTCCACTACTTTACTTAACCAGAGTTTGAGCTAAGGATGATGTTTCGTCGTAAACCAGGCTCATAGCATTATCTTATGCATTAGCTAAATATGCGTATTATGAATATAATGTTAGAAAATTCAAACTGCTCAGTTTCCATTGGCAATTAACTTCCTAGTCTTTGCATGTTTGAAAATTAAGCAAGCAAATTCACATTTTACTTTGAAGTACACTGAGATGAGCAGACGTGGATTTAGAGAATCAAATCATCTCCTATATTTTACATATTAGATACACGGGCTAGGAGTTGAAAGAGGATGCAGTAGAGATATACATGTAGGAAAGGTGGCCCAGAGGAACATTTCTAATATAGAGGTTGCTTCATAGCAGTTGTTTTATGAAAATAACAGGATTTGAGGAAGGAAGCAAATAGAAACATTCTTCTAGCACGTATGACTTGAGTCAGTTTAATTTCATGTGTAACTTCACTGCGTTTATAAGACTGAAATATCACACTCTGTAACGTACTGAGTTTTTCTCCATACATGGCCAGCTCTGAGTAACGTAAATAGTGCAGGTTGCCACCATGTCATGTATTAGTCTACAGCAATTCTTGCATCTTAGGGGAAAGAGACTCCAATTTGGAAGGAAAGGAATTACCCATTGACAAGAGATATCTCGGGGTAGGAAGGTCTTGTACCTTCTTTGCATCCTTGCACAACTAGAAAATGTAGGGAGTGGTTTGGGTCTCCTCCCACCTGTGGCACTGATTAATGCTCCCATCAAATGTATTAGTGGAAGTATAGTTCTAATTTCCTCATGGTCAACTTACAAAAGCTCATTTTCTTCCTAAGTGTATTTGATATAAACGGTAAAGTTTTGGCACTGGGGACAACTAAAGGGTGGTCTTTGGGGGAAGAGACCCGCATCAGAGGCTGCCTTGTGTCAAGAACAACTATTATCACCAAAACAGGCCTTCCACAGCACACAGGTGAGCCCATCAGCTGAGCCTTGAAAACATATGTGAAAACATATGTAAGAAAGGGCAGCAAACACCAGAGGAGGGAACAAAAGAAGAAGAAACAACAGAGGGAACACCGAAATCAGAAGAAGGGTTGCTCTATGGCAGAACGGCGGGAGGAACTGTGGCCTGAAGAAAACCCACAGCAGAGCATAGGAAAAGAGTGATAAACAAAGAGAGAAACTACCGTGCACTGAGCTCCATCTCTGGTGCTGCTTGCTGCCTCACCAAGGGACTGAGTGCAATCCGTGTCCATGATGAGGGTGGAGAGGAGTCTGAAGTGATGGTGCGAAGTGAAAACAAAGAAGGGAGGAAACGAGTCTAAGTTGAGACTGAATCTGGGAAAGATATTTTTTTCCCTAAGTGTTTTAATGCTTGTCTTTTTTTATTTGCCTATGCTCTAATCAGTAATTAAATAGTTACGTGAATTGGCAATAAATTAAATACCTCAAGTTGAGTTTGTTTTGCCCACAACAATACTTGGCAAGTAATTTTCCCTGCCTTTACCTTGACCCATGAAATCTCATTCTTCTGTTTTCTCCCCTGTTCCGCTGAGGGAAAGCAGGAGGGGAAGATGGAAGCGAGTCAGCATCTGGGTGGGTGCAAGCTGGGGGAGTTCACCACAGCAAGTCATTTTATTGTAATTTTTCACTCTCATTCCTTCCCTTCCTTCCCTTTATTCCTCTTTTTTCTTTTTTACTCAGCTTTTCATCTTTCATCTTATTTTCTTTCATTTTATAATTGTTTGAATGGCAGAAGTGTAGCAAATATAGTTGACACTAAGACAAGTTATTGTTCTTGCAGTTAATTCTTGCCTCTATCAGTTTCACAGTAAAAGAAATATCATGAAACTTGTTCTATTGTAGATGCTTCCAATCGTAAGATATTGGCATCCAGATCACATTTTGCAATGGGATATTCTAACCAGACTGCCAGCACCGGAATGAAAAATATAACTCTTTATTCCAAAGAGCTGCTGGATCAACATACCCAGCATGGTTGCCACCTAGAAATCACGCAAATGGGCTTTTATTTTATACCTTTCCTACTTTACGTCCTCTCTCATTGTGTTTCCTGCTTTCTCATTCATCTACTATCTTTGGAGTGACATGTTAATTTTTATTAAATCCTTCTTTTGTCACTGGTCTCTGTAGTTTTTGTACCACAGTGCCCATTCAGCACCACTGGAGGAAGTACTGATTCCAGTGACCTGTCAATATTTGACTAGAGTTCTTGTCTGATGTGACTTGGCTAGCAGGAATTGGATACTTGCACTTTTAGATCCCCTTGATGGGTGCTGATAACCCCTCCCAATTAAGAGCTCTGTGTGGTGCCTCCTTCCTACTTGAAGAAGAATGAAATACAAATGGAGATTAAACCCTTACTCCCCTTGGAAGGGATGCTGCAGCACGGCTGGGATGCACTGGTAGGATGTGATAAAGTGATAATTTCCATCTAAGGTGCTTAAGGTTCACAATATCAAAAAGGAGAGTGACTATTGCAATGGAGAGGGGATCCTAGGCAGCTCACTGGGGCTTCAGAGTCCTTTGCACTAAAGAAAGATTTGTTAACTCTATTCAGGACACAAGTTTTGTGTCTCAGCAGCAGTCTTCTCATAAGTTGACAGGCATAGAGAGGAAATGGTCTGAGAGCAGAAACTCAGGTCCCCTTGTTTTGAGAGCTATCCCAGGCCTGCAGTGAAACTGGTAGAAAGATACAGATAAAGGCAAGGGAGAGAAGGACAAAGTGTTACTTATGCTAACGGGTTGCTGGATTGAGCTGTTTGGAGAAGCTATAAAATCAAGATTTGGATTTTTACAAGTTCAAAGGAGGATGGATCCCATTTGCAGTTCAGCTTTGAGTCCCTCTAGTAGAAACAGTTGGACTTAGAACAAAGTTAGTGAAGTTTACTTAACATTCTAAGTAAGATTTCCAAAGCCACCTTACTCATCTAAAAAATGGATTATATGAGCATGAGGAAAGTTATAAGATTATTGGGTTTTTAGCATTTCTGAATAGATTATTTGAAGCAGCTGAAACACTTGTATAGCTTCACTTTTCTTTCCAAACCTAGCAAGGGTGCTGCCCTAGTGAATGACAAAATCCAGATAGAGTGTGGGAGCAGCAGGATCCCGAATTAAACAACTGGGAGGTTGATAAATGCTTCCAGTAGCAGATTTAACTACAGATGGAATCGTTTGACCATTCGACACACCACAGTCCACTTGTTGTGGGCTTCCGACCATCTCTCTGCAACATTAACTTCATAAAAACTTCCATCAAAGAGCCCCCACCAGTCATAGTGTCTTTTTTTTTAGAGCATTTTCAAACAGCAGAAATAAACATTAAAATGTTCTGTCCTTCCTTCCTTGACATTTTTCTGACAATACATTAGAATCAGATGGAAGGTATCATTATTTCCACAAAGATTATAAAGCAAACTAATTCCTTTACAATAACTTTAAAAAAAAATCTATTAAAAAATATGTATGCATTTGGCCAATAAATTCAAAGACATAGAGAAGGTTTGTTCAAGGCTGATGTATCTCAATTTGTATACTTGTCATTGGCCAGAGAACATTCTTCACTAACCAGCACTTTTAAAAAGCAGTTTATTGATATCCTGGACACCTGGTAATTTTTTCCGTCATTTGTTTTTTCTTCTTTCCAGATTGGTTGTTGTTTTTTTAAAGTACTGCACTGATATTCTGCACTTCAGAGTGGCAAAATAATTGCATACCCTGCATTAGGAAAATAAGTCTTCAAGAAAACAGAGTATTTTCATTGCAAGAATCTCTAAGAACTGGAGATGATGTACTTTTGAGACAACAGTTTTTGAAAAACAGAGTTTCAGGCATAAACAAGTAGTTCCCCTGTCTTCATGCTTGTGAACACTAAGGTAAGTGTATAACTTATTTTATCATTTGTATTTGTACACTCTAGTATTCACAACACACTACCCAACACCCATGTATTGTACACACAAGACTTGGTGTTTACTCACAATACAAATATATAAGCAGGTACTCAGACTTCCTTGCAATTTTAAACTAATTTCTAATCACTTAAATTATTTTTTTTAATGGCAAATATCTTTGAGATTTTTCCAGCCACAACATAAAACTAAATAATTTTTTAGGATTACAAATCTGATCACATGTTACCTCCTTTCCATTCATATTACTTCCAGGTGTTTAGTCTCGTTTTCTAAATTGTATTGAGTGAGGATAGCTCTTGGTACATAGCCTACTCACAGCCGCCTTTCTAAGGTGTATCCTTTTCAGGTTTCTATCCTCTCCTCATGTGACAAGTCAGATCGTTATTAGTGCTCTCAGTGGTTGTTGAGACAGGATGTAGGTGCAGAGGTGTAGGTGCAGTGTACCTGACAAAGAGCCAGACCAGGCCAGGCCAGGTGTGTACACATGCACAGATATTTGGTGCACAGGGCAGCACTCCCTATCAAACACTGCCATGTCCACAACAACTATTACATGTGTTTTAGCAAATTTTGGCACTGAACAACTGAAAAGAAGTGGTAGTAGAAAGCATAATTGTATTTTTCTACCAGTATCAGGAGGATAAACTTCATGGTGGTTCTACCTCCTTTAGTCTGAGGCTTCCAATGCACATTATGAATAACCATCAATTAGTTATATCAAAGTTAAAGAAAAGCCCAAAGATTGTGGCTGATATATTTCAAGATGATTTAGGACTCCAATTTGGAATTGAGTAACATTTCAACTTCTATATACTTACTTAGTTTCTTTTTCTGATCTGAAAGGCTCAAGATTGAGGGAGCCAAGTTGCCTGCGGCAGAAGTAAGAAGTGTCCAGACCTCATGTTTCCTGTCCTTATCTTTCAGCCACAAGAAGTAATCTATGCACCTCCATTTATCCAGCACAGCTACAACTTTGCTTCCTTCATAAAGCAAAGTAAACCAGAAGTATCTAGCAAAGACATAGAAATACTCTTAAGCAATTTTCTGCTTATTATTTACTTGAATGTCCTTCTGATGGGTGGCTATGCCTTTGCTAGTGGCACTCAAAGAGCCGAAAGAAACATATGTTGTGAGAAGTACCTTTAGCAAAACAGACAGATGGATAGGTAACAGTTTAAAACAGGGTGACCAATGATTAGAAATTCATTTGGTATTCATTGCTATAACATTATTTGTGATGAATAAATTACATTTAGCATCACTTGGAATTTTGTGAAAAGAATGTTTGCCTTTTTGGTGGCTTTGTGAAAATGAAATATAAACCACTTTTTCTATTTTTTCCACTTTGCGTTATTTTTCCCATCTCAGAAAATAGTTCATTTAACAGCAGAGTCTATGCAACAAAAACGTAACTGGTGCATCAGTGCTTTAAAATTTTAAATGCTTCTGATGATATTACAATCCATAAGTAAATTTTCACTCAGGTCACGCTTTGAAGCTCTCCCCTTTTTTTACAGCAAATGAAAAATTTCTACACTGCTCAATCCTTCTTGAGGGTTCATCACTCTCCTATTCAGTTAAATACATCATAGAAGTGAAAAAATATACCTATTGCTTGTAAGCTGTAAACAGTCAGTAGACTGTGTTCTGTTGATTACAGACGGTTTATATTGGCTGGACTGGGCTTTATCTGTCAGCACATAAAGACAGAAATGGACAAAAGAGGCTCTGAGAGCAGATGTTGACACTGGAAGCTCAAATTCTGGGATCCTCAGCCTGTGGCTGTGGAAGCCCAGCTGGGAGAAAGAGACAGGCTGCATTCATAGAGCCTCTCTGGGATCCCTGCCCCATGCAGGTACACAGCCATTGAGAGACAGGAAGATGAAAGGCTGTTTCACAGATGTCACTGGCTGAGGGTCCAGCAGCCTGTCCAGAAATGTCATGTTTGGCAGCTGGTGGAGGATCCCTCCCACCAGCTCTGGCGCACAGATTCTCACAGTATTCCGGGAAAGATGCTTACATGGGGGCTTCCTAATGAGACAACATTAAAGAGAAATTTTGGCTTCTGGCTCTAACAGCACATTGACATTAACCTAGCTGTCCATTCATTATACAGTTCTGCTGAAGATCAGTCACTCTAACAAAATGAATTTTAGGCATAAGCAGCAAGCCAAATCACCCTGGAAAATTATCGAGATGACTATTGCTTCTTGTTCTGTTAAACTGATTCCGTATTCCTTTGTTTCTGTGTAAGTTTCTGAAACTGCTCTAAATTCCAGCGATACAGGCTCAGTTGAGGCAATTGGCCCCAAAAAGCAGCAGAAACTGCAAAATTCCGGAGGATATATGGCACTCAAACATGGCACATCGAAACTCCTGGGTTCTATTATCTGCTTGGGTAATAATACATGACCTCATCAGAACACACATTTAGAACATCGGCAGGAAATATCAGAGAGTATTGGTAAGAAGATATAAAAAGAAAGGCAATAAGAATTTGGCAAAAGGATGCTGAGTTCTAAGCAGAAAGGTGGTAAAGTGAAGCAGAAAAAGGTTATTGCTTGAATTAGCTGGAAGCATTAGTATTTGCCCTTTTTCTCACCTAGAGCCTCAGGTCAAAGCAAATGGCATGTACTTCGTCCTTTGCCTTTTGGGCTACTTGTAATCTGCATAGAAAGAACAAGAGGTCCCTTTCCATACTGCATACAGGCTCAGGGAAGTGTCAGGACCTGATTCCTCTCTTGTAAATCAGTTAAATCCTCAGAAATACCTAAAAATATTACTTAAATGCATGGGATCTAAAATTGTCATTTGAGTGACCAGTAATAGAAAAAAATTACTCAGAATGGTCAAATTTCTCATTCAAGTTTTGTGAAGCTTTACAATCTTCATTTTTTTTTCTTCTTTCTCTATTCAGTATACTAATCAGAATAATAAGAACTTAGTTTTTTGCTGTGGCATCTATCTAGTACTGTATTGCCTCTTAATAGTAATCGGAGGTACCAAAACGCCACTGAGTCTGCAGGAGAGGATTTCCATCATCATCATCTACAATTTTTTTGCAACTATGGGTTATTGGCTTGTTCCTTCCTAAGGAGGCTGATTGCAGAGTAGAATAGGTAATGTTTCTCAGGACCTATGGTATGGAAGGTTTGCCTGAGGATACCAAGCAGAAGAACTGATGAGAAATTTATTCATTAGTTACATCAAATGGTTGAAACTAAAATCATGGCTAATACCGTTTTTGGCTGTGGTGAGTGAAACTTTAGAGCACTTGGGTCATTTTGACACTTCAGCCATACCTTTGCAAAAGGGACAAAGGAAAAGTAATGAGTGTAAAAGTAGAGAAGGGATTAACAGAAGGAAGTAAAGATACTGAACAATATGATCCTAACTACATTTACAACATTGACCAATTAGAGAAGCACACAGTAGAAAGGTCTTGAGCTTGAAATGGCCCACTAATGTTAACAAAGCCCCAGTGGTAAGTTACTGATAGCTCCCAAACTAAAATTTAATTACTTCTGTTTTTTAAAAGAGACTATGCTCCAAGCCATGGCATTTCAAATGGGTATCTTTTAAAAAATCTGATTTTGAAAAAGTAAAATGTTTAGCATTTTTTGATAAGTGGATTTTTAATGTGAAAATCTGACTAAGTGAAAACTAGCTCCAGTAATGCTCATAACATTAGGACACCTGAAAAAGAATAAAACCATAAAATAAAAGGAAGTAATAGACAAAACTGGAAAAAACTAAACCAGTTCCTGGCACTTTTTAGAGGATTTAGAGCATTTCATGCCCTCTTCATGAGTGAACCTTAGCAGATATTGAAAATTTCTTTTTAGAAGACATTAATGACCTGACTTATGGAATTTTATATATATCATTTATGTATCATTTATATCAATTTTTAGGTTTATAAAAGTAATATTTTTGTTTACATAGAACATTATATTGTCTTCCACCACGTCAGACTTCCATCTAGTTGAGAGGGAGTTTTTAATTAAAGAACATAAAATTTAAACGGTTCAGAAAATGTCAACATGGGTTCCTATTTTCAGCCCAACACAGATGATAGAACGAGAGGGCATAAATGAAAATTAAAGAAAAACAAATTCAGAACAGATGTCAGGAAGCTTTTTTATTCAAGCAGCGAATCATAAATGTGTGGAATGGCTTACTAGGCAAGACAGTTAAGGCAAAAACATGGAGGTCATTAAAGAAACAATTAGAAGACATCATGGCGTAGACGGAAAAGGGAATGAGACATGATGAGACAAATGGCCTGTACTCACTCCAAGAATGTCTCATGTTCTTAAGAAATCTGGACACTGATACACGGTTTTAGGGCTCTAGTGTAGCTGCTGCCTAGAATACCAGACATCTCGCTCTCTCTCCTCCTCTCTCCTTTGCTTTCTGCAGGTACCCTAACACAATTTTGAGGAATACCATCAAAGTAGTTTTAATGATGGGCGTGTGTGCCTTAAATGTGCTCTATAGGTGCCAGTAAAACCTTTGAAACTTTTCTGTATGGATCTTACTATCATAAAGCAAGTTTGCCAGTGTAGAGAAACAGGCAACCTCTATTAGCAAAGATGTCTTCTGCTAGAAACAAATTATTATCCTTTTTTTTGGTGGCTATTAACATTATAAAGAAACATTCTATGCTGTATGTAAATACAATACTGTCAAAGACAGTATGATAGAACTGCTCAAAAGAGGAAGCAAAGACTTTTGAATAAATCAGGACAGTGCACCTGGCAAGTTTTACAGCAGAAACAAAGACTCAGATCTTGCTGTTCTGTAGGAATGGGGCAACAAGAGGATCTGGCTTAGGTGAGGACAGATGATGAAGAAGAATTTGGTTTACTATCAATCATCTACAGCAATGAATGGAAAAGGAGGGAAAACAAATAACCTCTGTTTGCTCAAGATTATTTTGAAACAAAATACAAGATCCGAAGTGATAATTATATCTAGAAAGCGACAGATGTTAGAACAACAAGATGCTTTATAAACAAGTACAGGCTAGAAACGAACTAAAATGGAATTATTGCACTGTGCCAGCTGACCGCAATTATTTCCAGTTTATGTTATTTCAATAATCTGTGAAATTCTAAATATATGGGAACTAAGAGTCACATTTTTACTTTACAAGTCTAGAAAGGGTTCTTTAAAAGACTAGTACTTTAGGAGAGTAGGATGATTTAAAACGGTCAGAGATCCAGCTCATGCTTGTTGAAAAAACTGCTCCTGCTAATGTATATTATAAATGGAAAACTGCATCTTGCAATATTCTTGATACAGAGTAACTGATATGAAATTTTATCAGGTAATCCCAGATAACAGGTAGGATTTAGTTTTTTAGGCCTGTTACCATCACAATTACTTGCTGCAAAATTTGAGCATTTAACAATAATACATGGTTGGTTTCAGATCCAGTCCCCTAAATGCACTGTCCACATGTGAGGCAGGAGTCTGAGCTCTCACGGGGAACGGGGTGCGTGAGATCTCAACAGTAAGGGTAATGCAGCCTAAACAGCAATTCAGTCAATGAAGTGCAAAAAAACATTCAGCTCATCCTAAAGTAGATAGTCATGTCTGGTGAGCTGCATAGTTATTTAGGAACAGTGGCAATTTAAATTGCAGCAGCTGTTTGAGAAAACCCATTGTGTGGCTACTATTATTTTCATTTGCCTTAATCCATTTAGGAAGTGGTTAAACACAAAATGTATTGATCCTTCCCCATGACCCCCAGATTCATTGGATGAAATGTTGCTGACTGTGTTTAAGATCTCTATCACTGATTTAGCCATCAAAGGCTAAATTAGACCCTACAAAGGCCAAGGTTTCATCTCACTCTAAAGGACATCAGATCAATC
Organism: Apaloderma vittatum; assembly: GCF_000703405.1. Lineage (NCBI taxonomy): Eukaryota > Metazoa > Chordata > Aves > Trogoniformes > Trogonidae > Apaloderma > Apaloderma vittatum. Next base: position 109,644 of record NW_009721362.1, read on the forward strand.
ACACTATTAAAATTGCCCATTCCTCCCTACTAAGGGGATACAAGTGGAGCTTAGGGTGATTATGCTGGTATTGAAATATAATTAATTCTGGTTATAATGTTCAGTTCTCACCTTGCTACAAACACTCTTTTGATCAATTTACACATGTAAGATCTTTATTTCCTTAAAAAATTTCTTCCTTCCTATTGCTCCTTGAAAGAAGGTAGAAGAACAGATAATGAAAGTCTCAATTGAAAGATTATTTTCTCTTCCTTCTGAAGGAATGAGAAGAGCCAAAAGAAGACAACAAGCAGATCTGGCCACATGGAGTACAAGCAGTATTCAAAAAAAATTTATTTCTGCATAAACCATTAATAGAAAACTTTTTAAAAAAGTAAATTTTTCTTAGCTCTAGAATTTACTTGTGGCTATTCCCCTTAAACTGTATAAAGTGTTCAATCTTAATTGTAACTATATCCTGAAATGTACTTTTCTTAGTTTCTTTGATCTCCACACATCTATAGAAGGGAAATTAACATGAAATTACAGAAATGAGATATTATTTGGAAGCCAAATAGCATGTAAGGATGGAATGCCTCTCAGGTGATTCATGCTATCTAAAAAAAAAAATATTTTATTTGCAAGGTGGTGTCTAGGCTACACCAATGCTCATCAGAGAGAGAGAGGCTACCTCACAGCGAATAGCCTTCTTTCCCTTTAACACCCAAACTTAGGGCAGGACAAATTGCCTTCTGGAGGTGCATCAGTCTGTTGAATCCACAGGAAATCCAGACAGTCAGCTCACGTTTGAAACTTAACTTCTAGATGATTGCAGCTAAGTGAGAGCATGAATTGCAGCTACACAGCTAGGCTGACTCTAGCTGCCTGCAACTGGAGCCTTGAACATTCAGAGTGCTCTCAGGCAATGCCACAAGAAACACACAGACAAAAAAGTAATTTGCAGATTTTTAGAAGGAAAGCAGACACATGCACATTTACAGGCAGACACGTCCTAATTGGGCTCAGGCACTGCTACGTATGTTGCCAAACTTCACATCATTACATGCAATTTGCAGTAAAATAGAAATGCCTTGGACAGAGGAATTAGCAATACAGGGTCACAATTTTGTTTGCGTGGGTGAGGAAATGTTCACCAAGGTTCACCACATGATGTGCCAGATCTGTTGTGACATAGTGATTCTAAGCATTGTGGAAGTTTAATAAAACAGAGAGTAAATTGACTTATGCCATTGGAGCTGCGCTTTTGGCTACATGGCCGAGCATTTGTTTTGGAAGCCAGAGACTCTGGTTTTGGTCCCAGTGTTAATTAATTGTACCGTGCATTTGCATTGCAGTCCACTAAGTAAGGTGTAAGACAGTGTCTGGATGTGGATTATTTAAACATTACTGGCTCGTGTAAAGGGCTTTAGTGGTCAGGTAATGACCAGCTGGAGTAGTTAAGGGCTGTAGGTAGAGCCAATTGTTCTGCATTTGTGAAGGACCTCCAAGTGATTCTGTGCTGCACTTTTTTTCTTTTGTAATTTGATTTATTTTTGAATGTTTTAAAATTCTAAGTCTTAATGTCATTATACTGCTGCTTTGCTCTGCCAGCACACTCTGTTCAGTGGCTGCAGCCTGCTCACTCTTGCATTATCTTAATGGGAAATTGTTCTGTTCGAAGCAATGCAAAACCAAAGTATTATGTGTAAATTATCTTAAAATTAAATGTTTCTCTGTGGAAAGAAGATTCCAGCTCTCCTTCCAAAAGATAAATTGAGAAAAATAGTTTCTGAATGGAAAATCAGAAAAAGCCCATCTCCCCAAATAGTTACTGGGTAGCTATTCTGATCTGTGCAGCTATCAGCACCTTCTCACATCCTGCTTTAAGGCTTTGATTGACTTTCTAGAGGAGATAACTCACTCCTCATGCTGTATTTAGGACTTCTGAGTCTTCACAGACTGCCTGGTGCTCCACAGGAGGCACAGAGGACCCCCTTTGAGCAGCAAGGAGCAGGACTGGGGCTGTGCTGAAAGCCAGCACGTGCTCTGTACCACAGCATCCAGCTGCACTTGCAAGCCACTCACAGTGGTGGAGTCAAGGCTGCTGCATCCACTCTCCACTCTGAAAGGGGTTTGCAGGTCTGTGAGTGGTTTTACTCCTGTATGGGCAAGGGGTAGACATTACAGTAGTATATAAGCCTTTTAGTCTTTAGACTACTATAGTGTCTGTACATGAGTATATGCTGCCTGACATACTAGGATTCAAAATTATTGTTTTAACTTAATTTAGAGGATCCTGTTGAACAGAAGGGCTCCAGAGAGCAAACTCTTGGTGACATCTGCTAATAAAAAAGTGCATGAAACTGAAAAAGTGGAAAGTTTTGCTGTGCGGCTTCAACTGCCTTCCATGGAATGACCAAGAGCTGATGAAGACCTCCTTCAGGTGCCTGGTTGCCTCAGGCTGCCTGCACAGTCATGATGATCTTTTGGAAAACTAAGCTGTCTAGTTTGGCTTCTACTCTGAATGTGAATCCATGGGGAGAGAGCTTTCCTGTCTCCACAGACTGCAAAGGGAGCTTCATGGTCTTCCACTGATAAATACAATTTTATACTTGTGCTTATGGCCAGTGGAAGCAATTCCAGCTGAAAGATGAGCATGCAGTCACTTTCTGTGACATTCACAGTGCGAAAAAGAGAAAATATCTACAGGGAATAAGGAAAAGATTAGAATTGAAAGACTGGTAAGGAATGAAAGAAAGGATACAGAAACATGACATGAGAAAGGAATGACAACAGAGCTGCAGGTAGAGGGGGAAGTGCCTTAACATAGAACATTTTAAAAAAACCTCTCTTCTTGTTTTGATGTTAGTTTTCTATTTCTTCATAAACTAGGGGATTCAGTGAACCAGCACTGAAAAAGGTTTCTTCCATTTCTTGCTCCTCTCTTAAGTTTCAACTTTTACTAGCAGTAAGCAGCAAGTAGGTAACTGGTACTTTTGTTCTGGCACATCTTTCCTCTTGAATAAATTCCCATATGTTAAAAGATTCGTTTTGATTTTATATGCTTTAAAGATATTTTTCTATCAATACTGTTCACAATTTAATTACAATAATTAACATAGTTTTCCAATATTTTTTTGTGCCTTTGATTATATGCCTAAAAATGTTGCAGCTGTGTTTACCTATATCCCTTTTGTCTCAGGCTTCATCTGAAATAAGAATATCATTTTATATATAGCTTTCTACTGGCTTTGTGAACTGTTTTTCATAATATCCCAGTTTAGCTTCGTATACATTCATACAAAGGAATGTACTCAGCTCTCTCAATTTGAGTGGTTCTGGAACAGAAATCAGGATAGGCAGAATTTCACGGTGTAAATTGTATGACTTTTCAAGAAACAGGAAAATATCTGTTTGGACAACACAAAAATAGATATTATTCAGAGAATGCTGAAAAAAACAAACCCAAATGTGGTGGAAAGATACACCTTTGCCTATTGTTATTCAACAACGGAAGTAATATTAGAAAAAGTTTTTGGTTAGAAACTGAATTTTTCTCATTTTTTCTAGTAACATATCCAATAACTAAATGCTCTTCCATCATCCTTTAACCAGAGATGTTAGTTTGTATTCCACATAGCTGATCTATTTCTGAGAAAGGGGCAAGGTAAAATATAATTAAGCTTTGTACAGCTGATGTGGACAAGAGATCTCTCACTCATTATTGAAGCATCAGCTGCCATATGCGGTCTGTAGAGCAGCCAAATGTTTGTGGTCCAGCAGCTGCTAACACAAATTTCTGATGGATAAGCCTTAGGAGTCTCTTCATAGATTTCACTGGGAATTGGAAAGGTCCAGAGATTTTCCAGAGTGGTTATTGGGATTCCCCTCTCGCATGAACAGAATCCAAAAGGGCCTATCTGAAAGCAAGTGTTTCATCTATATTGCTCTGCTGCCAGCTCCTGGAGGTAGCTAGCAGAAAAATCTGCTTTTGGGGTGGAGATTTTTAAAACAATTCATGAAAGGATTTAGAATTGCTGGTTATACAAAAATAAGAAGGGAAGGCAAAGATCAAGAAAGGAAGAAGAGGACAAAATTCTGGGGAGGAAGGAAGAATGGTCAACAAGATAAAAAGGGATGAATAGTAAAAGGTGGGTGAACAGGACCTCTAGGTCCTGAAGTGGACATAGAGGAAACTTCCACATTTCCTGCTGCCATTTTTCATTGAAAATAGTTGCCCAAACTGGATGTTCTGAGCAGGTAGTGCCTTAAATCTCCAACTATTACTGAAATATACAGATTTCACAGTCCCCTGAACAGCTAAAGAATAAAGTGAGGGATGGAGGCAAAGTACTTAAATGGCTTTATTTTCTCTGGAGACTGCATAACATAGTAGCAGTTTTCTACTGAAAAGTCAGTGTGTAGTGGATCAGCATCCTCTTCCTCAATATTTTGTCCATTGAGTCTGTGATCCTTCTTTCACAAATGTGCCCAATAGGCTATTTATAATGAAATTGGGCACTCTGTTACATTTTGTAATGCCTGTGTTTACCTTCCAGGTATTTTTGAGGGAATTAACGTTACCAGAGGGTAGGTTTATATAATATTAACTGCAAGCCTTGAATAATCATGGAACTTAAAAAAGTGTGAGATTTTTTTCTTCTAAATTTATTTTCTGATTTCTGTTTGTGCAGTATGATTCAACCTGTTTGCCACAACTGTGAGGGCTAGAAAGACGTTTTTACTCTGGAAGCTAAGACTTCCACTTAAGCAGTGTTACTTCAGGAGTTACTTTTTAAAGCAAAATGGCAAATATTCCAGTGTTCATAATAAATTTCTGAACTGCACAACACTCTCCTGGCTTTTGAAGACATCTCAAATTGCTTCTTATGTTTTGTGGACAGTCTCTTATGAACCGATCATTTCCTGCGACAATTGCTTTTTTTACAGTGTGGTCATGTAAGACATGTTTCCTTTTACGCTTTGTCCTGTAAATACTGATTTGACAGATTTTAGTTTCTTAAGGCAAAAGGTATTAAATTCTTCCTTCAGACATTTTAAGTGAAGCTGATTTTAATGTTAAAACCAATAAAGTTGCTTTGGTTAGAAAATATAGCAGAACACCCAGAATATCATGAGATATTTCAACACTTACATAATGGCATATCCCAGCATAAAAAAAAGGTCTGAGTTAATTAATATTGTGCTCTAATTCTGAAAGACTGTTTAATTTACAGGACGATTTTTGAAATTTGGCTTTGATTCTGAAACATAAATATTTGGTTTACTACACAAAACATTAGAGAGCAGTCAACATGGGAAGAAAATCATTCCTATGTCTTATGTCTATGTTTACCGTATGGGATCAAGTTAATTTGCAGCAATGCAGGTTTCTGATGTACTACTGATTGGGCCAGAGGAATTGCCTTGTCAAGGAGTAAGCCCTTTTATTTAAGGTGCGGATTTTCTTCTTTCAGGAGATTCTTATGCACACCTTGATTTTTCTGAAATAATTCAAACTTTTGGCTCTTAGGGCAAAAGACATCATCATGTCTATGCTCAGTTGAGCACAGACTAACGCAAGTGCTGTTAGCTGCTGAAGAACTGACTGTAATGATAAAAGTAACCAACAGTTTGGGGCTCTTAGGGTTGTCTTATTTCTTTTTTTTTTTAAGAGGTGCATAATAAGCAACACAGTCATCAACAATGTCCGAGCAGTCTTTGGTATCAAGAGGCCCATGTCCTGGCCTGCCTCAGCCGTTTTATGAGATATATGATGTCTGAAAGATCCTGAAAATTAGGTATTTTCCTGCAAAGGGTAGCTTCCGTATGCCTTGTTCTTTGAACTGAGACAGAGAAAGTAGTAACAGAGTTTATAATCATGGTGATGAATGTAAGAGCAGGAAGCCTGTGGAACAAGTGATCCAGCAAGGGCGACAGCAAGGGAGGTGATCACGCCCCTGTACTCGGCTTTGGTGAGGTCCTAGCTTGAGTATTGTGTGTCCAGTTTTGGGCCCCTCACCTCAGGAGGGACACTGAGGATCTGCAGAGGGTACAGAGGCAACTACCAAACTGGCAAAGGGCTTAGAACACAAGTCTTACTCAGAAAGGCTGAGGGATCTGGGACTGTTTAGC